>NC_048294.1:25376950-25656950 GCF_009762535.1 Notolabrus celidotus | reverse complement strand
TCAGATATTTAATGATCGTCTAAAGACGTTTATGAGGGATGCATCCGGCTGAAAGTCTCCAGTTAACAGGGTCGCTGTTTAAACCAAAACACCGGTCGATCTCTGCCACGGCTTTTTGAGTTCAAAAGGATTTTAAAGCCGTGTTGAAACGTCTTTGCTACTCGCGCTTATCTCCTCTCACGTGTTGATTCAGTGAATCCATCTGTGATGAAATATAGCACCATCTAAAACAGCGCCAGCTAACAGGCAACTGTTGTGTTGCTCATAATAATTTTGATAAATAATTCTAATCAACCTTAACAGTATGGTTTTATATTGCTTCCCTTTCCTCTAGTGAGCTGTGTTGTTACACTGCTTTAATGACAGTCACTAGAACACCTCTCTCTTCTACAAATGCTGATGAAGGTGATTACTGTGAATTTTGTATCAACACAGAAAGTACCAGACCCCCACAGCTCATGGAAATCAACAACAACTTTCAAACCCGTTCTTCCCTGTAACTTTCACTCGATGCTCTCACTTGCTCCTTGTCTTTTGTCCTAGTTCATGTGGTGGGGAGAATCAAATTAGGATGAAGAAGTGCTTGGATCAATGATATTGAGAGCGCCTCTCTTTGAAGACGGTGGTATTGATGAAATGAGACCAAAAAGCCAAAGCTGAGTGAGAATTAAAATGGACTGTGTTGATGTAGCTCCTTCTCTTCTGACCATGAAGACAGCAGCGAAACAGCCCATCAGTATTAACCCATTCACACAACAATTGCACAGCCACCAGGGCCATTTGGGGTTACGAGTCTTGCCTAAGGACACTTACACAGGATTTACACCATCTGTTGCGGTCTGGCTCTGATCTGTTGTGGTCCTGCTCCGTGCTCTCTCGTCCATCAACACCCACCGGTTGCGTTTTCAGAACGCAGCACGGAGCAGGACCTCCGGACAGCTGGTGATTGGTTCTACACTGGTGTGGTTTTGGTAAAGTTATCACTGGAGATTGCTCTAAATGGGATGTAAACAGATGCAAATAACCTCAGAACGCAGCCCTGTCAAGGTGAAGGATTCTCCTCCTCCTCTCCTCATCCATGTTGTCTTTCTGGTCCTCTGAAAACCTCTGACCTGTTGACTCCAGGCCTGGCTCTGCTCATCATGACTTTGGTTTGTTGTTGTAGTTAAGTGAAATACGATCTGGTGATAACACAGAGTGTTTTATTCTGAAAATTAACCGGATGTTTTCATTTTGTTTTGGTGAAACCTGACTTCCTGTCCCGCTCCATCTGCTCTGTTGAGATTGATGCATCGTGCTCCGGCATTCCGCCAACAATAGAAGTCTTGTGTATCTGATCCGGAGGGATCCAGGCATGTTGGTTTAGAGACGCAGCTGGAACGCAACGGAGCGGATCCAGTGGAAGTTAACACATTGACTAGAATAGAATCCTATCAGATCCTGTGCTGTGACGGATCGGAGACGGACCAGACACGGATCTGGTGGGAGTCCCGTGTGAGGCATGTAAACAGCAGGACCGATTAAGAGATGATCCACTTTCCCCTGAGCCACAGCTGCCTCGTGAATTTAAAAGAGAGATACAAAACGGTGGCGAAAAGGAGAAGCTAGCAAACAACATGTTGCTCTGGTCTCATTCAGTCCAGCACCTGCAGTACCGTCTCTGTACTGACTCACAGTCTGTTATTAAACGTGTGCTTAAGCATTACTCTGCCTGGCTGCTCAGATTTACACTATTGTTCTCTACTGTCTGACCACACACACGCACACACACACACACACACACACACACACACACACACACACACACACACACACACACACACACACACACACACACACACACAGTCATAGGGCACTGGCAGCATTCCAGCTGTAATTCTGTCCAAACACTCCACTCTGGCTCCATCATCAGTGACCTCTTTTACAGTGTGGAGAGAACACAGGGTGCTGTCAGACTGGGTTAAGGGCTGGAACAGACTCAGGGCGTGTATCTCTGTGTTACTATGCTACCCGCCTGCCAGTCCTCAGGGGTCAGTAAGGGCAGTCTGCAGGTGACTTTCAGTGTCTGATTATGTAGTAGTTAATGTCATGGTTTGGCTAGTTTAGTTCTTGTGTTTCATTCCTTGGTTCCTCCCCGTGTTTATGTAGAGAGTTAAAATCAGTCGTCTCTCGTCTGTAGATTAAAACAGAGACCCCTATAATTTATTTTTATTTATTTATGTTTATTTTTCATAGTTTCAATTCTATGGTTTCTCAGCAGTTTCCGTTTCTATGTAGCTAGTCCACATCCATACACTAGGGGGCGCAGTGGCGCGGGTCGCATAGAGTAGCGTTGGAGCACAGAGGAAGAATAAACTTCCTTCTGAGATGATAACAGCAGCTCAACGTGTGTCTCTCCTATTCTTGCCACAGGTTAGTAAAATGCACTCAAAAAGTCATAAATAGCAGACTTCAACAGTTTTAAAACATGAGTACTGAGCACCTTATGTTCGCACGAGTGGGTGAATAAGATCGTTTTTAGGCAGAAGTGTGTAAACATGAGTTTAAGTCCGAATGCTAATCATGCTAATGCTAGCGGTTTTGGCACGTGGAGTAGTGAGAGAGAGTATAAAGAACTAATCCTTAGAAACGGAGAAACTACTGAACTGTCTGTTGAACTTAATTCACTTAAACTATGAGAAGATTTTCTCATGCATGTTTATTTTCTGGTCAGTGTTGTAGCACATACAAGTTAAAGGTTTAATGCCATGACTAGTAATATTTTCATGTAGTTATTTTGTGAATAAAGCCATGGCGCTTTTGTAGAAAGTCTGAGTGAGTGAAAGCGTTGTTAAAGCAGTATTATACCCTTTTTTTTTGTGAGACTGTTGTGGGGGAAACGGTACTGATAAAGTGTATTTCTTTAATAAATAATACAATTATTTTGTACAAATGATAAAACAACAGGTTGAAAAACCATAATACAGTTTATATTAAAAATAACATTTCATGTGGTTTAAAACAGAGGGATTAAAAATGTAATTCATTCGTTGTGTTTCTCAGACTTAAAATTGTGAATGTTTGTTTGAGACTGGATGTTATATGAAAATAGTTTATAAAGCAACCTTACAGAGAGGTTTTGATTGTTGAATTTAATGTTTGACTTACTGTAGTTTTATAACTTAGGTTATGGCCATGTTTTTGAAAACAAGACTGAAACTGAATACCTTTTGATTGCTATTCTGTTATTGATACCTGAAGTATGTCTTGGTCTTTAGAAGAATAAACTTCCTTCTGAGATGATAACAGCAGCTCAACGTGTGTCTCTCCTATTCTTGCCACAGCATTTCACCACACGTTGAGACAGCAGGAAATATCCAGTTGCCCCTCTAGCTACAGAGGCAGACCGGGCAACATTTATTTATTCTGTATTATTTCTCCTTTGTCTCTCCTGACTGTTTAGTGATCCTTGTCTCTTGTTGGGTCTCTTAGTCTAGTCTTGTATTTCCTGTTTTATTTTGAAGATCTGAATCCTTGTGTTTCCTGTTTTATTTTGAAGATCTGAATCCTTGTGTTTCCTGTTTTATTTTGTAGATCTGAATCCTTGTGTTTCCTGTTTTATTTTGAAGATCTGAATCCTTGTGTTTCCTGTTTTATTTTGAAGATCTGAATCCTTGTGTTTCCTGTTTTATTTTGTAGATCTGAATCCTTGTGTTTCCTGTTTTATTTGGTAGTTCTGAATTGTTTTTACTCATGTTCAGCTGGTTGAGTTGAAGTCGCCCGGCTCGTCGCCTCGGGCCGCTGGATGTTCCTGCGGAGCTCTGGAGATTTAGGACACATGGAGGCAGAAGGAGGCATAGAGCTACGAAGAGGAGAGCTGGTATAAGAAGGTGTGTGAGTGAGAGTGTGTGTGAGCTTGAAGGACGAGAGACAGCGCAGGAGAAGTTGTTAGTTAGTTCATTTATTCATTTTGGTTTTGTTAGTGGGCGTGGTCACGGCCGACAGTGACCAGTTAATAAAGCTCTTGTGTTCACTAATCGGCTCGTCATCATTGCAGCGTCCGGACGGACGTTACAATATTATAAATCATTTCTATCGACCGCAATGAGCCATTTGTTGATTTATGAAAAAACAATGAAATCTCTCAGACTTCCTCAGCCCACCCCTCCCCTCCTGCTTAACCAAGGTTATCAAATGTTGCCATTAGAGCTGACAGGAGTTGGAGAGAAGTGAGTGGAAATGGATAAACAACAAAAGCGCAAGGGGGGTGCAGAAAAGCTGCAAGATACAAAGCTAAAAACAAGTGGACAGCAATATGTCCCAAACTTACTGCCATGTTTGCCATCGCCACCTCAAGCTGGACTGCGGCAGCAGGTGCGGCCCCTGTCCCCCAGGGGTGTTCCAGGGTTGTGCCTTTCATTGGTGTGGACTTCACAGGCATTCTTCACATTTGTAAGTTTACTATACTGTATACTGTTGTTATGTGTTCTTACTGACATCCACCTGGATGGTCCTAAAGCCTACTACTTTTACAGAGTGACTGTAATGAATGCAACCATCTATTATTGCATTATTTCAAAGACACCAATACTGTCAATGTACATGTTTTGAAATAGTCTCATCCTCACTCTTGACCCACTTGTCCTCTCTTTCTCTCCCTTTGGAGTGAAGGTTTGCCTTCTCCTGATGTGGAGTTTACATGTGTTCTTTTTATTTCATTGTGAGTTTATTAAATAGTTCTTATTTTAATTCTAGAAGAGACAGTATCAGATGAATCTATCTGACCTCACCTCTGCTTTCTGTCTCCCTCAGAGCACCAAGGTCCATGCAGCCTTCTGTCTCAGTAAGTACAAAACAAGCTGTTATCTCTCTGTTCACCTAAACATTATTTAAACTATACCTTCACTGATCCCTGCTCTCTTTCTTTCCTTTGTCTGCCTGTCTCTGCATCTCTCTCTCTCTCTCTCTCTCTCTCTCTCTCTCTCTCTCTCTCTCTCTCTCTATCTTTTTCTCTCATTCTCTGTTTTTCATCCTTTAAGGTGCCACTTTGATGAGGAGCTCTTTATTTTACAGGGATATATGGTCTTACTGTGGTCTTAATAGTGTATTTGTATAAACAGTATATTTCATTAAACATTGAAAAGACATCACTAGCAGTGTTTCTTTGACATCCACTTTCATTTCAAGATGGAAATGATGACACTGTGTCCATCTCTCCCAAGATGAAAGTGTCTGTGAGTAGTGAAAGAGCATATCCATTTTTTAACATGGTTACTCTCTTCCATGTAGGCTGCTGCGCTTTATTTTAATTTTTGAAACAACACAATGTGCACATATATCCTCTGGTATGTTGTGTGTTTTCGCACATCGTATAAATAATCATGGTGGGCCGCCATGGCCAACAATGCCAGGGCCATTTTTTGGTCCCAGTCCAACCCTGCGTGGCTGCATCAGGATATCCCTGACAACGTCTCCATTGACGGCTTCCAGACTGTCTGGGCAGACCGGGATAGCAGAGAGAGCGCTGTGGGCCTCCGACCATATTATCTGCACAGGGAGATCTCACATGTCATACTGGTAGCTGTTTACATCCCCCCTCTACTGGTAGCTGTTTACATCCCCCCTCTGCCAACCAGACTACGGCGTCCAACGTTCTCAACGCTGCCATAGCCAGACCCCAGACAGACCACCAGAGTGCCCTCTTCCTGATCTCCAGACAGACCACCAGAGTGCCTTCTTCCTGATCTCCAGACAGACCACCAGAGTGCCCTCTTCCTGATCTCCAGACAGACCACCAGAGTGCCCTCTTCCTGATCTCCAGACAGACCACCACAGTGCCCTCTTCCTGATCTCCAGACAGACCACCAGAGTGCCCTCTTCCTGATCTCCAGACAGACCACCAGAGTGCCCTCTTCCTGATCTCCAGACAGACCACCAGAGTGCCCTCTTCCTGATCTCTAGACAGACCACCAGAGTGCCCTCTTCCTGATCTCCAGACAGACCACCAGAGTGTCCTCTTCCTGATCTCCGGAGAGTTCAACCATGGATTTATTTTATACAGAGCTTATTTTATCTTCAGTACATACTTTAATTATAATTATTTTCATTGTATTGTATTTATATCTTATTAATTACTTCTTCTTTTAAAATTATTTGATATTTTTACTGATTGTGTATAGGGGCAACTTTTATGACTGAATTTCCCCCCGGGATATTAAAGTATTCTGATTCTGATTAAATCTATCAATACATCTATCAGGCATACCTAAAACTACACACTCTAAATAAAGGAAAACTTACAGATCAAATACTGACCGAGTGCTCATTGCTCATTACTCTTCGGTGAGAACATTCTCTGACCAATCAGTGGCCGGCAGTCTGTCGACGTCACCTTTTAGTACCGGCTCAGCTCGCTTGGAACCAGAGCAGAGAAGGTATGAAAAACTGGTATCTGACACGAGGTACCGCACCCGTGGAAACGCAACATAAAAACTGAGTACAGTCAAGTCAAGTCGAGTAGAGTAGGGCTAAGACGGGCCGGTGGAAAAGGGCCATATGTTTTATCGCAGCCAAAGTCAGATTTATGGGGAGGGAGGGTAAGTGATAAACAAATAACCGGAGAGAGCAGCCTCCTGAAGAACCTGTTACCTGAAGATCCTGTTCTAGCAGATGGTGGTTTTAATGTTGAGGATAGTGTGGGGTTTTATTCTGCTTCTTTACAGGTCCCTGCATTCACATAAACATAAAGTACCTGACACATACACCTGGGTAACAATCAGTTTCTGGAGGTTTAAAATGCTGGGGTCAAATTGACCCCAAGGATAAAAGATGTTAGAAAATTGAAAGGGTAACAGGAGGGTTAAACGTCTGCTATAGAGGCTGGCTGCAGAAACACAGGACCCCAGATACACACCCATTCACAGAAGCTGATCTTTACAGCAGAAATAAACATGTTTACAGCCTGGTTCAAAAAACAGTTTAGGTCTGAAGAGCTCATTTTTCAGCACACACTGTACAGGGGGAATTTATTTATATTGTTTCAGAAGATATTAAACTTATTAGTTTTGCCCATTGACCAACATGACTGACTTGACTGACAGGAGGGAACACTGTAGCTGTTGGCTAGGAGGCTAGAGCCCCGCCTTTTTACCTCACACTAGCTTGACAGTAGTTAGGTTGAGTTCAGCATTTCCAATATGGCACCCGTCAAAGATCGGCCTCAAAACAGGATACCTCCTCCATTATTTATACAGTCTATGGTTAGTTAGCGTGCTGTTAGTTCCCCCCTGGAGTGTTTCTGTTGGTGCTGTCGTTGTTTTGTCATTTGTTCTCTGAAATGTTATCCATAAGATAAGATACTCCTTTATTCGTCCCACAATGGGGAAATTCATGGAGTTACAAGAATTTAACAAGAATATATATAGAAAAGAAATGTCCATCAGAGACGACAGCTTGGCCATAATTCTTCTTTCAGCCACCACCTCCACAGGGTCCAGGACTGAGCTGGCCTTCTTCACCAGTGTGTTCAGTCTTTCTCTCCTGTATCTTGTCCGCCCACAGCAGGTGAAATCCTTCCAATGTGGCGTTCGTGTCCGGTGTTAGCTCTGTTAGCATGATGCTGCTCTGGTGCTGGGTTAGCTCGTCCACCTTATCGTAGATAGATCTTACATTCCCCATAACAGTGGATGGAAGGACAGGTCGATGTCGTCTTTTTTAGCTTGCACCTCAGTACCAGCACATCGTCCTTGCCTCCTTCTCCTCAGCTCACAGGGAACATCGGGCCTAGCATCGTTTAGCATCGACATGCTACGGGATGCTAACAGCTGATCTCGTATGAAAACAATGTTACCATGGTTACACGTAGGATCTCTGGACACCCACAGGAACAAAAATAAATACAATAGTAAAAACACCACTGCAAATGAAACCAGTTTGGTGTCCATGGCCAACAAATGAGTCATTAAAAGTCATGACAGGCTGCAAATACAAAGATAACTAGAAAGGTTGCATTTCCTGAAAGCAAATGCGTTGAAATGCTGAAGCTGAAGGCTGAAAGCTGTGAAACACAGCTGAACATGTGGAAGAGTAGTAGAAGTAGTTGAATTAGTGGACGTAGAAGAAGTAGAAGAAGTGGAAAAGTGGAAGAAGTGGAAGAAGTGGAAAAAGTAGAAGTGGAAGAAGTTGAAGGAGTGGAAAAAGTAGGAATGAAAAAAGAAGAAGGAGTGGAAAAAGTAGGAGTGGAAGGAGTGGAAAAAATGAAGGAAGTGGAAAAAGTAGAAGTGGAAAATGTAGAAGGAGTGGAAAAAGGTAGAAGTGGAAAAAGGTAGAAGTGGAAAAAGTAGAAGTGGAAGAAGTGGAAAAATTAAAAGAAGTGGAAAAAGTAGAAGTTAAAGGAGTGGAAAAAGTTGAAGGAGTGGAAAAAGTAGGAGTGGAAAAAGTAGAAGAAGTGGGAAAAGTAGAAGTAGAAGAAGTGGAAGAAGTAGAAGGAGTGGAAAAAGTAGGAGTGGGAAAAGTAGAAGTGGTAGAAGTAGTAGCACCTATAAAACTGCTTGACAAACTATGAAAATGTCTAACCTGTGTGCGTGTGTATTTGTGTGCGTGTGCATGCGTGCTTGTGTGTGTCAGCACTGATGAGGTCATCTGAATCACCTGTGTGCGTGTCTGTGTATCTGTGTGTGTCTGTGTGTCAGTGCGCGCGCGTGTGTGTCTGTGTGTTTGGGTGTGTGTGTTTGTGCGTGCTAGTGTTTGTCACTCACTGATGAGGTCATCTTAATCACCTGTGTGTGTGTGTGTGTGTGTGTATGTGTGTGTGTGCGTGTTTGTTTGTCACTCACTGATGAGGTCATCTAAATCACCTGTGTGTGCGTGTGTGTGTGCATGCATGTTTGTGTTTTTCACTCACTGATGAGGTCATCTGAATCACCTGTGTGTGTGTGTGTGTGTGTGTGTGTGTATGCGTGTGTGTGTGTGTGTTTGTCACTCACTGATGAGGTCATCTAAATCACCTGTGTGTGTTTGTGTGTATGTGTGTGTGTGTGTGTGTGTGTGTATGCGTGTGTGTGTGTGTTTGTCACTCACTGATGAGGTCATCTAAATCACCTGTGTGTGTTTGTGTGTATGTGTGTGTGCGTGTGTACGTGTTTGGTTTTGTCACTCACTGATGAGGTCATCTGAATCACCTGTGTGTGTGTGTGTGTGTATATGTGTGTTTGTGTGTGTGTGTGTGTGCGTGTTTTTGTTTCAGCACTGATGAGGTCATCTGAAACACCTGTGTCTCCAACTGTCATTAACTGTTGCCATGGTGATGGGACCAGCTGTGTAACTGCTGAGTGACAGTTGATTTAGAATGGGATTCATTGGGAAAAGTAGGGTCTACATATGCTGACACTGTGCGAAAGCCGTAATAGCTATCAGAAAAAGGATCAAACCGTGAGCGTCACAAGACTCTGATGAACACAGTGATGTGTTTTTCATGTCTGTACAGTCAGAAATGTAGTCAGGGCAGCGAGTTAAGAAAAGTGAAACGTGTGCTGCCCTCCAGAAATATTTAACATTACAGTAGATGGCCGAGCAGAGAGACTTTCTCTGACAGTTGGTGACCTGGTGGCTCAACGGTACAATCTTCTGCTTTGGTTACCTCTTTGACAGAAGCAGGAGAAGACAGGGAACGTTTTGATGTCTTATTTGTGTATGTGGAGTGAATTGTTTGGATTTTATGGCAGTTCGTTTGGAGAATTTCAAAGATCTCATCAGCAGGCCTCGCCCTCTGTCTGATGACATCACGTGCTCTGCTGCCATGAACAGTCCGCCATACACACCAATGTTAAAGTTTGAAAAGCAGCAAAAAACTTTGTCATTTAAGCTGTAAAATATCAAAAACTGTAAAAGATACAGAAAAATTTTGAATACAACATTAATAGCTGAAAGATTTGCGAACATTTTAACACAAAAATGAAGGCTGTAAGTTGAAGTATGCTGAAGCTGTAGAATCTCAAAGTTGAATGAGTGAAAGGCAAATTTGCTGAATTCTCCCATCTGTTTCAATGTTAAAAAAAAGTTTAAATAAAGTTGAATTATTCAAAAAGTATAAGGGTTGAATATGTGAAAAGTAATAGCCTGCAAATGGTGAAGAAGCTGAATAGTTGAAAAGTTGAACGGTGAAAATCGGACAAAATTTGAAGGCTGTGAAAGCGGTCACGGAAGAATAAAGTAGAAGAACAATATGTTGAAATGCTGACTCAGCATTTCAACATAATAAAGTAGAAGAACAATATGTTGAAATGCTGACTCAGAATTTCAACATAACTAAACAGATATGAAATAAAGACCACAAAAGACACCAATGACCTTCACAGTCTACACCAGAGCACTGCTGAGGCTATGACTAAGGTAGCTGAGAGGGCCTCCAGAGAGTTCCCGGACAGCAGGGTGATTGTTTCCACTCTTCTCCCCAGAACGGACACCCCTCCACATGTCATCCACGAGATCAACATGGAGATCTCAAGGAACTGTGCATTCTTCCCAAACATCCACCTGGCCCACCACACCAACATCGGAACATGGCACCTCTATGATGGGATACACCTGAACAAGGCTGGGGTGAGAACATTCGCCAAAACATTGAAGGATGTTACCCTTGATCGCAACCCCAACAGCCTCGCCCACACAGCTTCTGCTCCCAGGGACTGCAGACCACCGAGATACCAACAGAGATACCAACAGGAGAGTCGATGGACCTCAGCCCTCCCACCCCCCTGCAGGACCACGCCCCCCTGTAGCACCACGCCCCCGTGCAGTACCTCGCCACCATCCCACACCCCACCCCCCTGCCCCATCCAGATACAGAGGACCTCTCCACCATCGCCGACAGACCACATATGCGTCTGTGATGAACAATCCTGCTCCTCTGCTATCAACTGCATCAATGACTGAACTGGGGGTGATCAAAGATATGCTTCACACTCTGTGCAACAGACTACTGCAAACATGAGGTATAGAGATGTGAGCTTATTTTGAAAGTATGAACTGCAAAGTATTTGCTCCAGATTAGATTTTTCATCTGTTTCGTTTTGCTCATTATTTGTTCATTATTATTTTTTTTCTCACAAATGAAATCCTTCAAAATAAGCTTTTGGAATATTCAGGGTTTATACTCTAACACTTTTGGTCTTAAGACCACAGACCCTGATTTCTTAAATAATATAAAGGATATTGATATTTTGATTTTGTTAGAAACATGGTGTCGATCCGATACAGTGACTCAGTGTCCCCCAGGCTACCATGAAATCATAGTGCCTTCAGTTAAGATGAAAACAGTACACCGTGGTAGAGACTCAGGAGGAATAATAATTTGGCTCAAAATTAATATTACCAAACACATAACAATCATTAAACAAAGCAAAAACCACATTTGGCTAAAAATTAATAAACACATAGACATTTGCGAGGTAGATTTATATCTATGTGCAATATACGCCCCTCCATCAGAGTCACCATACCACGAAGAAGAGTTCCTCAGCTCCCTACACACAGAGATATGCCACCTTCAAGCCCAAGGGAAAATACTCCTGTGTGGAGACTTTAATGCCCGAACAGGTACAGATCCTGACTGTATAGACCACACAGGAGATAAATATATATTCAAAGAGTCCCCTTTGACCCCCACACCTACAGCAATGAGGAACAACCCTGACAAAACCATGAACAGAAATGGGAAAGAGTTAATGAACCTCTGCAGGGCCTCCGGCCTGTATATGTTAAATGGTAGGATCAGAGGAGACAGTTTGGGACGTTTTACTTATAGTTCAGCTCTTGGGACAAGTGTTGTTGACTATGCCATCTCAGACATGGATCCCTCCTCATTCAGTGCTTTCACTGTTCAAACACAAACCCCCCTTTCAGATCACAGCCAGATTAATGTATACTTGAAACAACACATGAGATATAGTATTAAGGAACGACCCAGTAAACTGTACAATCTGAACCAATCATACAGATGGGCTCCAAACAGTGCTGAACAATTTGAACAAGCTCTTAATTCAATTGAATTAAGACATGCAATAAACACATTCAACTGTTCACACTACCACAGTAACTCTGAAGGTGTCAACAAAGCCACGGAAGTTATTAACAATATCTTCCAAAAAGCTGCATTAGATGCAAAGCTTAAAAAAAGTAAGAAACCCCACAGTCAGCACTGTAATCAAAAACCCTCTGAAAAACAATGGTTTGATAAGGAATGTAAAGACATGAGAAAACACTTAAGACAGCTATCAAACCAGAAACACAGAAACCAACATGACCCAACACTATTACATGAATACTCTGAACACCTGAAACAGTACAAACAGACCATCAGACAAAAGAAATCCCACTACACCAACAAAACACTGGAGGAGATTGAAAATGCAGTAGACCAGGGTCAGTTCTGGAACATGTTGAACAGTTTAGAGACCACAAAGCCTCAACAATTAGCAATACAAGATGGAGATATCTGGGGAAAACATTTTCATGACCTCTACAAAAGTATCCCACCTGAAGATCTAAACATTAATCAAACTGAAATTAAAACTAAATTAGACAACCTTGAATCAGCCATCAAGAATAACCAAAACCCATTAGATTACCCAATTACACAGAAAGAGTTAACAGACAAACTGAAAACTCTTCAATCCAAAAAGGCTCATGGCACAGATTGCATCAAGAATGAGATGCTGAAGAACAGTACTCCTGAATTTCAAACTGCAATTATTAAACTGTTCAACATGGTGCTGACTGCAGGCTGCTTTCCTGATGTCTGGAACCAGGGGCTGATCACCCCCATCTATAAAGATGGTAATAAAACAGACCCCAATAACTACAGAGGGATCTGTGTCAACAGCAACCTGGGGAAAATATTCTGTAGTATCCTAAACTCCAGGATACAAGCTTTTGTTGAAGAAAAAAATATTCTTAGTAAATGTCAAATTGGCTTTCTCCCAAATCACCGAACATCTGATCATATATACACCTTACACACTTTAATTGACCAACATGTCCACCAAAAAAAGGGGGGAAAAATATTTGCCTGCTTCATTGACTTTAAAAAAGCATTCGATTCCATTTGGCATGAAGGACTTTTCTTCAAAATCCTTCAAAGTGGAATAGGTGGTAAGGTTTATGATCTCATTAAATATATGTACGAGCACAACCAATGTGCCGTGAAAATCAACAATCAGAGAACAGAATATTTCACTCAAGGGCGCGGTGTGAAGCAAGGATGCTGTTTAAGTCCCACATTATTCAATCTGTATATAAATGAACTTGCAGAGCAGCTGGATGGTTCAGCAGCTCCAGGCCTCACACTCTTAGACACAGAAGTTAGATACCTGCTTTATGCAGATGACCTTATTCTGTTGTCTCCAACCAGAGATGGTCTCCAACATAACCTGACCATCCTGGAACAATACTGCCAGAACTGGGCATTGGAGGTCAATTTTAAGAAGACACAAATATTGATCTTTCAAAAAAAGCCCAGATGTCTTGAAAATAAATATATTTTTACTTTGAATAACACTCAAATTAAACACACAAAGAATTATACTTACCTTGGTCTGAACATATCTGCATCAGGACATTTTAACATGGCAATAAATGCACTTAAAGAAAAAGCACAGAGGGCAATCTATGCATTAAAAACCAAATTATTCAAGATTAACATTCCAATTAGAATCTGGACCAAAATATTCGATAGTGTGATTGTACCTATAGCTCTGTATGGAAGTGAGATCTGGGGCCCCCTCAGTAGACTGGAGCATGGCTCATGGGACAAACACCCAATAGAAGCTCTCCATACTGAATTCTGTAGAAGAATCCTAAATGTTCAAAGAAAAACTCCAAATAACGCCTGCCGAGCAGAGCTGGGACGTTTCCCATTACTATTAAACATTCAGAAACGGGCAATCAAATTTTGGACCCATCTAAATTTAAGCCCAAAAGACTCACTTCAATATAAAGCACTAAAAACCCAAGAGCTGAACCCTGAAAACTGCCCCCTTAGTCAGCTGGTGAGGAAGCTAATCAGCCAGACTCCAGTCAGCACTGATCCAAAACACAACCAAATGAAACTCATCATGAAGCACTCCAAAGATCTGTATTTAGAACACTGGAGAAACCAAACAAAGACCCAAAGTAGAATGAATTGTTATTTGACCCTAAACTGTGATTCTAAATGATCTGAATATCTGTACAGTGTCAGAGATACAAAACAAAGATGTATCCTGATCAAATACAGGCTGAGTGACCACCAGCTGGCTATAGAGACAGGGAGATACAGACAGACATGGCTGCCCAGAGAGGAGCGTCTATGTGCTCACTGCTCTACAGGGGACATAGAGACAGAGATGCACTTCCTCCTCCACTGCAGCAAGTTCTCTTCTCTAAGAGATTCCCACTACAGGGACATTACTAACATGGTACCAAACTTCCCAACATTAACCCCAGAAGAGAAACTGTCAGTTCTCCTGGGGGAAGGGTCAGCAGCTCCTCTGGCTGCTAAATATGTGTCTGCCTGTCACAGCCTGAGGGACGCACCATCCCATGGGGTTTGATTTTGGGTGGAGGTTTTGTGAGCGCGCCGAATCGGGTGAGGACATTGAGATATGCTGTATAGGTGACACCATCGTTCATTAATGCATATAAAATATGTAATATATGGTTGATATGTATGTGATGAATATAATATGTAATGAATATGGTGTGTGATTAATGTATATATGGTGAGTGTAATGTGTTGTGAATATATATAATGTACTGTATGAATTTATGTGCTTTGGCAATAATATCTCGTTGTTCATGCCAATAAAGCAAATTTGAATTTGAAAATTTGAATTTGAATTTGAAATAAAGAACAAAGAAGAGAGAGCTGCTGCAACAAGCAGCCACTCAAGCGGTGCTTAGCAACGGAAAAAAAATATGATGTCATAGAACACAGTTTAAGATCAAAGGTTTTAGGATTATGATGTCATAAGGAAGTAAGAGCTGTGCAGATATTTAAGGTAAACCATCAGCTCTGATAGAGAACAGCTCATGTTGCAGAGTAGAGAAAGAGAGAGATTTGTCGTACACACCTGTTGGTTGTGAATTCAAACTTTGAAATCTTTGAAAACTGTTAGCACCGGACTTTGCTGAAATGGAATCTCTAGTTTATGTTCGTCAAACCC
Source organism: Notolabrus celidotus (assembly GCF_009762535.1). NCBI lineage: Eukaryota > Metazoa > Chordata > Actinopteri > Labriformes > Labridae > Notolabrus > Notolabrus celidotus. Next base: position 25,641,771 of record NC_048294.1, on the reverse strand, counting down.
TGTTCAGCAGCTCATCTGCTTACATCGTCCTTGAGTTTATTGGTGAAGGATCCTTTGCCAAAGTAGCCAAGTGCCTGAATGTCCAAACTAAAGAGACAGTCGCTGTTAAAATCCTCAAGAAGAACTCTACTGCAGTCCAGGAGGCAGCGGAAAGAGAGATTGCAATGCTAGATCTCATCTCTGTACATGATGCAGACCACATTAACGTGGTGAAGCTCTTGGAGAAGTTCGAACATGCGGGACAGACCTGTCTGGTGTTTGAGATGCTAGACACGGATCTTTATGACCTGATCGACCTAGTACAGCCTTTGTTTCTGAATGCGATCCGGCCAATAGCTCAGCAGCTGTTGGTCGCCCTGGATGCCCTGAAGGGTCTGGGTATCATGCACACCGACATTAAACCAGACAACGTCATGCTGGTCGGCCAGAGCAACCCCTTCGGGGTGAAGTTGATTGACTTCGGTCAAGCCCTTCCCGTCTCCATACTCCAGCGTGGGATGATATGTCAGCCAAAAGGATACAGAGCTCCAGAAGTTTACCTCGGCCTGCCCTTCAATGAGGCTATCGATGTGTGGGGACTGGGCTGTCTTCTTGCCTCCCTATACCTGGGGGACAATACTTTCCCCAGCTGTGACTACCAGGTGATGAAGTCTATGATTAAGTTTTTAGGCCAGCCAGAGGACTACCTGCTCAATGCTGGAGAATACACCCGCAACTTTTTCACGAAGAATGATAGAGAAACTGACGGTCCAACATGGAGGCTGCTGACGCCTGAGGAATACCAACTGAAGAATGGTGTCCCACCTCAGAAGTATGACTGCAGGATCAAGCTGCCCAGCTCTCTGGATGCTCTGGCTTATATCTACCCAGTGGACGAACCTGCAGAGCTTGAGGACAGGTTAGCGTTTGTAGACCTTTTGAAAGGTCTGATGAATCTTGACGGAGCTTTGAGGATCTCTCCCAGTCAAGCTCTGCAGCACCCCTTCATCACTATGACCCACCTGTCCAAGCACTCTTACAGCTCAGACTATCCAATCATGGCCAGAGAGATGATGGAAATGCCCCCGAATCAAGACCAGGAGTCAGCTTTTGGAGCTGAGGAAGATGTCAGAGCCCCCTGCACCTGGGGTGAAGAGGAAGAATCCGAGGACTCCCATAGAGATTTCAGACCCCCAGGGTCTTCCACCCTACCTCCCTGCTCCTACAATAATGTCCCAGTGACTCAGTCCTGTGATGGAGCTCAAGCACAGTCCTACGACAACACATCCATTTCTGGATCATCTGAAGGAGGAATCCCTTCCTGGACGTTCAATGAACCTTCAACTGAGCAGTCATCTGATGAGGCTGAGCGTAAAGACACCTCTGAGGATGCATCCGTGTCTAGGTCTTCTGACGGAGCACCATCTCCCTGCTCCTCTGCAGGAAACCCAGCATCCTTGTCCCAGTCAAAAGAAGAAATACCATCCTGGATGTTTAATGAACCTTCAACTGAGCAGTCATCTGATGAGGCTGAGCGTACAGACACCTCTGAGGATGCATCCGTGTCTAGGTCTTCTGACGGAGCACTATCTCCCCGCTCCTCTGCAGGAAATCCAGCATCCTTGTCCCAGTCAGAAGAAGAAATACCATCCTGGCTGTTCAATGAACCTTCAACTGAGCAGTCATCTGATGAGGCTGAGCGTAAAGACACCTCTGAGGATGCATCCGTGTCTAGGTCTTCTGACGGAGCACTATCTCCCTGCTCCTCTGCAGGAAATCCAGCATCCTTGTCCCAGTCAGAAGAAGAAATACCATCCTGGATGTTCAATGAAGAAGTGGACCTGTTTCCTGGTGGAGCTGAAAAAACACACACCACCCCTCCTCCCTCGACCTTCTCCAGCCGCACCAACAAAATGATGAAGAGGATCCGCAGGTTCTTCAGGGGAGTCCAGACAGCCTTCTGTTGTTGCTGTCCAGTGGAGGATGACTAAATATGTACTATTTACACACACCAGACAACCAGAGGACCAAATGATAGCCCCACTCCCCCCAAGGACCTGTTTCCCAGCACAGCCTCTTCCATTCCCTTCTCCCCTATTCCTAAAACAATACAAAAACAAATAACTGAAAATAAAAAAAAATACAAAAATAAAAAGTTAAGTGTCGAACATTAATTAGTCACCATTCCCAGTGTTTTATGTCTTGTGTTCTTGTTTTCCTTGTATGTATTTTGACTTTTGATTCTTAGTTCCGTCTCCAGTGTTTCCTGTTTTATTTTGGAGTACTTGCTCTCTGCTTTAGTTTTACTTCCAGCCCCTGTTGCTTCTCTGAATCAGAAGCTGCACTCACCAGACATAGGTCAGTCTAAAATGCAGAGAAAACCAAGTTCATCATCTCTTCCAGGGCCAAACAATTTGATTTGAAAACTCTTATCATCACTTCTAATGCAGGCACAGATATAGAAAGGGTGAAGGTTTCTAAATATCTCGGTATTTAGATGATGAGAAAGTTTCTCTTAAAGATTTGAAATGTGTCCAGTAAACTTGGACTGAAGATAGTCTTTTTCTACAGGATCAAATCCTGCTTTCCTCTGCACTGTAGGAAAACCCTGGAGGAGGAAACTTTTTGATCATTGCTAGACTCTGGAGATGTTTTGTACAGGCATGCTTCAGCTTCCACGTTAAAACCACTTGATGCAGTTTTTCACTCTGAGATTTATTACTGGTGGTAATTATAATACTCATCACTGCATCCTTTATAAACAGTTGGGATTGGTCCTCTCTGACTGAAAGGCGGGATTTTAACTCATACCTCTTTATTTACAAAGCGCTTATTGGGATGCTCCCCACATATTTTTCTTCCATGCTAGTTTGGTCCTCTGGAGCACATCACACAAGGTCAACTAATTGGCTTATTCTCCAGGGGTCTCATTTATAAACTTTGCGTACGCACAAAGCTGGGCCTGAAACTGGCGTACGGCAGTTTTCACACCAAGGTTGTGATTTATAAAAAACAAACTTGACGGGAAAATGTGCCTACAGGTAAACAGACTGACTCATTTAAGAGGCAGGGGGAATTGGCGACACAGTTGGTGAGAGGGAGAACTGAAGTCAGATGATATTTTAATGCCTTTTACACATTTCGTGTCATTAAATAACAACATCAACAGACCTGTGTCACCATCATCACTAAAACCAGCATATTCTATTTGAATAATATGTTGCTGTGGTGAGTCGTTTCCAATAAGCTGTCACTAAAAGATAAAAGCGTGTCTGAAAGTTCATCAAACCATCACATTTCTATTTAAGTGTAGAGGAAACACACGGGCCGTATCCTAACGTGTTCGTTGGGAGGTAAAAACCAAAGTGACATCAGAAGACGTTAATCAGCCGCAGAGCAAAGTGACAGTCATTTTTTCAATGATTCTAACGCTGTACAGAGTCACTGAGTGTAGTTATACTTTAATAAAGACTGCTGTACAGAGTCACTGAGTGTAGTTATACTTTAATAAAGACTGCTGTACAGAGTCACTGAGTGTAGTTATACTTTAATAAAGACTGCTGTACAGAGTCACTGAGTGTAGTTATACTTTAATAAAGACTGCTGTACAGAGTCACTGAGTGTAGTTATACTTTAATAAAGACTGCTGTACGACGCACACGGAGCACAGAGACACGGCTCCAGCTACCTCACACACTGATCACATCTTCCTCACCTTCATGTGTTTACTCTGTTAATGAGAACAGTGTGGAGTAAAGCCATGCCCGGTTCTCAGTTATTATCTTACATATCATAATCAGTCAAAGCGCAGGCCAAGCTGCCCGTGATGAAACACATTAAAACTTATATTCAGGGATCAAACTTCTGTCAGATAATATCAGAGAGGAGATCTCTGAAGGACGTGAGCTCTCTGTAATGTGAAATAAAAGTGTGTGTCCTGTGAACATGAAACACTGCAGTGAGACTGTGCATAATGGTGAATGATGGATGCTCTGGCACTGCTGACGGATACATGAATGCTGCAGACGTGGAGTCACTCCATATTTTTATTTTAATTTGTATTTCTTTTGTGTCCCTCCTGCTGTAAGAAACAAACAATGCGTGCTCTCTGACCTCCACTTCATCCAGGAGGTCCACGGTTTGTGTGTCAGACACTTTATTCTCTCCGTCCTCCTCTCTGTTGTTGCCGTGGTTCACCGTGAGAACCTTGGATCTTCCGGCTCATTTGTCTGCATGTTCATTCATAAAGCTCTGTGCATTGACCGTATATGGTTGAATGTGGGCGTGTCAAGGGCGGAATACGAGTCTGAACTACATGTGCATATCTCCATGTGGTTTGTGATTTATAAACGGAACATTGCCTAAAGTTTGAGTGCGAACAGTTTTATAAACCAGAATTATTTTTGGCGCACGCCATTTCCGGGTTTTCGGAGTAGGTACTCTTTTAGTGGGGATTCTACGCACTCTTTTATAAATGAGACCCCTGGTCTGTGGAGTTCTGCAGAGATGGTTGTCCTTCTGGAAGGTTCTCCCGTCTCCACAGAGGAATGCTGGAGCTCTGACAGAGAAACCGTTGGGTTCTTGGTCACCTCCCTGAACAAGGCCCTTCTCCCCCGATCACTCATTTTGGCCAGGCAGCCAGCTCTAGGGAGAGTCCTGGTGATTTCAGCTTCTTTCATTTACGTATGATGGACACCACTGAGCTCTTTGGGACCTGCAGCAGATTTTTGTCTGTACCCTTCCCCAGATCTGTGCCTCCATACAATCCTGTCTCTGAGGTCTACAGACAATTCCTTTGACTTCATGTCTTGGTTTGTGCTCTGACATGCACTGTAAACTGTGGGATCTTATAAAGACAGGTGTGTGCATTTCCAAATCACATCCAATCAGTTGAATTTACCACAGGTGGACTCCAATCAAGTTGTAGAAACATTTCAAGGATGTTCAGAGGAAACAGGATGCACCTGAGCTCAATTTGAGTTTCAAAGCAAAGGGTCTGAATACTTATGCACATGCGATATTTGAGTGTTTTATTTTTAATTAATTTGCAAAAATGTCTACAAAACATTTTTCACTTTGTCATTATGGAGTATTGTGTGTAGAATGTTGAGAGAAAACATAATTTAATCAATTTTGGAATAAGACTGTAACATAACAAAATGTAGAAAAAGTGAAGGGGTCTGAATACTTTCCGTACCCACTGTAAGTGCAGTGCTCCTCACAAACAATACATTCATTCAACATACCAACATACAATAACATGCCCACTGTCAAGATAAGAAACCATGTCACTGAGGCATACCAATGACACAACAATACCAATAACACAATAAAGCTTGCGTGCCAACGGTTTTATTAATCAGACATTTTTTCAAACACACCATATCCGGATTTTCAGAGTACGTACTCTTTTAGTCAGGATTCTACCCACTCTTTTATAAATGAGACCCCAGGTTCCCAGAGTTCATTCTGAGCTGGGAAGAGCTGCTTTTGGCTTTCTTGCACCATCTGCATGGAACTCACTTCAAAGCACATTAAAAATGAATGCACTAGTTTCTGTTAGTCATTTTAAATCATTAGTTTTAAACTTTTTAACCTCTGATTGCACCTGTTTTAACTGACTTTGTGTTAACATTACTTTTCAATAGTTTTAACATAACTTTTTAATTGTCTGTTTTTAATTGATCATCATTATTTTAAGGTTTTATCTTTTATTTGCTTGTCATGCATTTTAAAGTTTCCTTTATATGCTCGAAGTCATTGTAAATGAGGGCTTTGCTCTCAATGATTTTCGAGTTTAAATAAAGAGATAATTCATGAATTAGTTTCACCTGCCTTTTGTCACACCTGTGTTGATTACTGTGTGTATTTAGTTTCTCTGTTTTCCCTCTCCTTTTGTCACTTCATTGAGTCCTGTTTGCACCTTCATGCGTCTTCCAGTTGTCCTTGCCATCTCTGTTTCTTGTGGATTTTGTTGACTTTTCAGTTTTGATCTTTTTGGATTTTGTTGTGGACATTTTTTAATGTAACCTTTGTTTCACTTTGCCTTTTATCTATTTAATGTTTAGTCTGATCTTGGAGTCCCCCTTCTTTGTACCCACCGTGACATCTCTGGCCATTAAAGGGGCTATGAGGACTTTCTAAGTGATCTTGAAATAGTCTCCCCTTTATATATGGAAAACAATTGAACGATATACGGCAGTACCCGGATGTCCCCTTGTTCACACTACGCCGACCGGCTGAGTTTAGCAGAGAGACGTGAGAAGAGTGAGAGAGAAGCAACAAAGTGATCAACAAAGTGCCTTTTCCTTGAAGAAATCCATTTATTTGAATTATTTTGAAGTTATGGTGGACTCTGGAGCTGGACTAGCAAACAGAGAAAGGACAGAAGAGATAAAGAAAGCAAACAGGAGAGTGACAGAGCCCGGTCTGAAACACTTCAGGATAGCTTCTCAGAGATGGAGAGAACTAAAGGAGTTCAAATGACTGAAAACAGATGCTCGGTGGATCCTCTTCCTTGAGACAAGTATGTAATGCTGCATTTCTGTTTTAAATCACAATGTAATATTTTATTTCACTATAATAATCGTCTGTATGTAGGTCAAACAGTGTTAGCCACACTGCTAGCTCATTAGCATTAGCCCAGAGCGAATTTACCTCTCTTCTTTTTCTTTGTAATCTGTCTATTCCTTCCATCTTTCTTCCTCTGCCCCCTCATTTTTTTTTTATTTTTTTTTTTCTCTTTTTTTCTTTTCTTTACTTTCTCCCTCTTGTCTGCATATATATTTCTGGTTTGTGCCCCCTCATTTCTACATTCCTGATTTTTCAATCTTGCATAACTTTCTTCTTCCCTTTATCTACCTCCGCTGCTCTTTCCTCCTCTGTTCCTCCATAAGATCTCCCAATTCCCTTGTTTTCACTCTCCCTCTCTTGTCCCTTTAGATTCATACGTTCCTGGCACAGCTGTGGGTCATTCATGTCTGTTCATAGTCACCTCTATCATTCCCTGAGTGAGCCTCCCCTTGTATTCCTTGTTTTTGTTGCTCATTTACACCCTCCTCTTTTAGGATGGAGTATTTGTCCGGGGTTTGTACCTGGAGGGGGCCGGTTGGGACAAGAAGAACTCATGTCTGGTAGAAGCAGAACCCATGCAGATGGTCTGTCCCATCCCGACCACACACTTCAAACCTGTCGAGAACCGCAAGAAGATGTCCAAGAGTGAGTGGTTCTGGACTTTACAGCACTGGTTTCCTACTTCCTCGGTCCTCCTCTTGTTTTCTTAAGACATGACCTGTGATTGGCTGTCTCAACTTTATATTTGTGTTTGCGTGTAGGTATTTACCTGTGTCCATGTTTCTACACACCGGTCCAATCAGGCAGGGCGGTGCTCAGTGTGGAGCTTAAAGCTGGAGCCGTGACCCCGGACCACTGGGTGAAAAGAGGAACTGCTCTACTCATGAGCCTGGACACAGAATAAATTATATTTACAAGATCAAGTTATGGTTCAATGATTTATTCATTCATAACTGATCCACCACTATCATCTCTCTCTCTTCAACTCCCTCTATCCCTCTCTCCAACACGGTCTCAGCAGATGTGTATCTAACATGAGTCTGGTCCTGCTGGAGGTTTCTGCCTGTTAAAGGAAGTTTGTTCTTGCCACTGTAACTTGCTAAATGCTGCAAAGTGCTCTGCTCATGGTGGATTAAGATGAGATCAGACTGAGTCCTGTCTGGAAGATGGGACTGGATCTGATCCTGTCTTGATGTTGGGTCTTTGTTAATAATAGAACATAGAGTCCGGTCTAGACCTGCTCTGTTTGGAAAGAGTCTGAGGAGAACGTTTGTTGTTAATTGGTGCTATACAAATAAAGATTGATTTATAGTTTTATTTAACAAATTAGACCTTTAATTTACCAGGTAAAAATGTGTGAGAACCAGTTCTCATTTACAAACATGACCTGACCAAATGATGAAAACTGTAGCAAAAGTTAAACCGATACCAACAGAGTAGTTCATTTGATACCTTTTATATGTCACTCAATGTAAACACAAGCATTAACCTTCTTCAAATGCTGTTCTGCTCATCTGATAGAAACACAAATAGATTTTGAAAGTGTTCAAATTATTAGAACTAAATTAATCTGCAAAAATGTGCAATAAAGAACTTCTTGGAAGTGTACTTTAAACACTGTGAATCCTTGATTTACAGAGCTAGACTACACCACATCACAAACTGCTGTGGTAGTGGACCAATAGGGTTGCCAACTTTCTCACTCCTAAATAAGGGACAGGTAAACGGTGCCATGGTGGTGTGAGGATGTCGTGTGAATTCAGCGTATATTCATATTCTGATTCAACTGGAAATGCAGAAAGTGTGTATATTCCCTTTAATCCTTACTGTATCATTATGTAACCTCATATGAATAAACCTCAAAGAAACCACAGTTTGGCTCTTTACATCAAAAAACAGGCAAAAAAAAGGTTCATTTTATTGTCATTCAGTCACATTTAAAAACATGAAGGAACAAAACACATTACTCAGGTCCAGCAGCATACAGATGGGCATACATACTGGATGGGTAGGGTCCTCCATGATGTGCGACGCCCTGCCTCTGCACCTGCTGACATATATGTCCTCCAGGGAAGGGAGGCTGCTGTTTGTAGTTTTTTGAGCAGACTTGATCACTGCTGCAGTGCCTTCCTGTCAGCCACAGAGCAGCTCCCATACCAGACAGTTTATTTAGGATTCTTCTTATTTTGTAATCTTTATTTTGATTTCCTGTTTTATTTTGTAGTTGTTGATCTCTACATGACCGGTTTCCACACCTGTTGCTCGTTATCTAGTGTGCATTAAGTCCCTGTGTTTCCTTCTTCTGTTGTCGGATTATTACGTCTTCCCTGAGTTTTTCCCTGCGTCTTCCTCGTGTTTTCTCCCTGTGGTGGTTTTTGTGTTTACATCTGGACCGACTGTTCAAGTATTTCCTTAACCTGTTGCCTTTTTGTTCTTTTGTTTATTAAATCTTAGTGTTACTATTCTGCAGGAGGGTCCTCCTAGTTTTTCCCCATTGTTACAACGAGGGCTGTCAACAACCGGTAGGGTCAAACGTTTTAATAGTTTTGCAAAATGAATCAGTGTCAAACTTTAATTGACCTTTTTCTTCACAAAGTCAAGGTTTTTCCACTAAAACACCTGAAATATCAGACCCTCCACAGCTCTATGGAATAGAAAATAAAAGATAGTATGACGCCGTATTATGTATGGCCATCGTAGAAAAAACGAAGTCAGGGAAGAGTAGCATTCTGATATCAAACTCATAATTTGTGAGAAAAAAGTAGAACATTAGTGAGATTGTATTCTTCAATGGGATTTAGCATTTGATTATGATCATCCGAATGACAGCAAATCCTTTAATTTGCCGTGCCCCTTATTATGATCGGGATCATGGCCTTTACGGGTCAACAAAGGCTGGCTTCTGATTATTAGTAGGAGGACCTCCATATTTCTATAACCCTGAACAGCTTCCCTGTAAGTTCAGAATCACGCACCAACCACAGGTTCTATGCATTTATAACGACGTCAGATTAGAGTCACATCAGGAGCCTCATCAGAGCAGTTTTCCCCAGTGTTGTGTTTTAATATGGCTGAGATGAAAGCCCGCTGATAGGGGGGTCAACCGGGTCAGTTGTCCCGGGCCCAGGGTCGAAGGGGGGCCCAGAGCCCGGCCCTGTGACAATGATAATATTCACTGAAATGATTCAAAAACTAAATTTAAAAAAATCATTTTTGTAAGTGTAATATTTGAGTAAGCTTTCCCTTGTTTTATTTTCCTAATTTAACGTGACATTGATCAAAAAAGATTTCACTCTCCCTTCATGTAGTAATGGTTTAGCCCATCACAGCGTGTGCATTCAAAAGTTTCCCCGCTAATCACTCCTGTGTCCATGAACTTTCACTGTGGCTTTTTTTTTTTTTTTTTCAAAAGACAGAATTCTAGAACGTTGTCTTTGATCTTAAAGACAGAATTCAGAAACTCACACTAAGCGAGGCCAGCGCTTGCAGACTCTGGACATCCGGAGGAGATCCTTCAGAGGGAGGTAGAGGAAGATCCTGAGAAGGAGCTCCTTGGGGATTTGATCCCATGAGATACCTGAAGATGGAGAAACAGCTCAAGTTGTAGCCTCAGATGACACACTGCAGGAACGTAGAGGAGGGTAGATGTAGTCTCCATCTCACTCTCACAGACTTTGAGGCACGCTCCTGCAGAACAGTAATAGACGCATGATGTCGAGGAAGGCTTCGGCTGAAGCGCATTCATAACTCCTTGTTGGAAATTTAGTGTGCAGGCTTTCTTCCTCTTAAGTAGCTTCTGTGGAGTCATGCACCTTAAGAAGTTTGATGTTTGATTGTGCATTTTAGTGTTTAGTTCTCAAACCAGAAAGTGTATGTGGCTCGACTTATTATGCACTTTAATAGTCTTTGTTTCTGCAGACATTCCTCTCTGCAAGCGTGAAGACGGGCAGGGCGTAATCTCTCTTGTTTGGTGTACTTATTGCAGTTCTGTTTTTGCATGTTTGCAGAGTTGAACAGACTAACATTTAATGCATTTCTGACTTTAAACAAGCCCTTTTTTATGCATGCACTCCAGAAAACTTCATGACAGCATGCCTCTGAAATGTTTAAAAGTTGTTTTGCACACACTTCTTTCGCAGCATGAAGTTTTCCCGTCAGTCTGCAGGACAGAAGGTCAATCATGATGTAAGAAGAGCACTTCTTTTTGTCTTCATACCAATACATATTCAGACATATTTAGAGTATCGGTGAGCGAGAGGAAAGAGGCCCTCAGCCTTGCTCACCGGGACTTTCCCTGACATTTTTGCAACAGCTCACCTTGACCTCCTCCAGATATTGAACTGGCAGCTTGTAGGAAGACGTCCCGACATAGCCAGGGTGAAGATCTCAGCTGTTTGATCTCACACTTAGAAGATTTCTAGTACGTTTTCAATATATTTATCTGTTTTTATTCAAGTTAATATATCTCTATTCCATTTCTCTTTTAATTCTTTGTTTATTATTTTTGTGCCAAACCACAGAAACACATTCCCTCTGAGACAGTTTGACTTCTCTGACCTGACGTGGGTCCTCTTTTCCTCCTGGACCTCCTGCTGAGCACAAACTGGTTCTGCTTGTTCTCCTTCCCCTTGCAGAGCAGCCTCTGGTGCTTGTGGCTCAGGGACCACTGCTGGATCAGGTCTGGAAAAATAGTTCATGAAGTTTTAAAAATATACCCCAAAAATGTTTTAGTTTAAAAATAAATGATAACAAATAGATTTGATTTGGAACATTTTCAGCAAATTCTTAATGACATTTTTAAATTTAAAACTTCCTTGAATAAGTAATCTCATCCCACTACAGACAGACTGAACTGGTTTCAACTCTGCTTCCATTAGACAAGTGGTGGGTTTGTTCAGGTAGTCACAAAGGGTCTTAAGTAGGTTCATTAGCCTAGTTTGCCTGCTGCAGTGTTGCCAACTTAGCAACTTTGTCGCTATTTTTAGCAAGTTTTCAGACCCCTCTAGCGACTCTTTTTCAAAAAAAGCGACTAGCGGCAAATCTAGCGACTTTCTCTGGTGTTATTTGAGACTTTTGGAGACTTTGAAATGAAAGCATGTATCGTTCTCAATGAGCAGCGGGTGCTGCGGTGGCCCCCTCCCCCGTCCCAAAGCACTCACAGACAGCTCAGTCCGAGTCGCGCAGCAGTCCCTCGTAGCTGCAGTCAGAGCAGAGATGTTAACCCCTCCGCGTCCAGACTGCAAATAAATCACGCAGGTACGAAGACACCGCTGGCTGATCCATTTAGATAGTTCATGTAGATTGTATACAATAAATATTTTGAAAATGATATTGTTGAAAAATGAAATGTTTTACTTAGATTTTTTTTAGGCTCCTAAGTGTATTTATAAACATATTAATGGTGTTTTTTAACCTCGTATTGTCTCTCCCTCGACGTTACACGTCTCTCTGACAGCGTCTATAACAATTCAGATTATGCAAATCAGGCGATGACGTCATTAAGCGACTTCTAGTGACTTTTAAGACAGCCAATAGCTACTTTCCTCACTGAGGAGTTGGCAACACTGGCCTCCTGGTAGTCATTGACAGCATTGTATGTTGGAGACAGTTGGTGTCTTAGGCCACCACCTCTGTTAAGATAAGGGTTAACATAGATGGCTTCCTTGACCCTTCTTTCATACCAACGCTCTCCTCTGTCCAGATCCTGAACACAGAAGAGACACCATTTGTCGAGAGGCACCCTACTGCAGGCAAGATGGCGCCGCCACAACATCCACACCGGAAGTCCATACCGGAAGTGATTCTTTAACCCCCTCTCTACCCAATGCCGGATGCTTCGAACTGGAAGTTTCTTCTTCGTGTAGCGTATTGATTGCATTAGTCTGTCGCTGCTAAATCAATTAGCAGAAAGCTAATTGTGATAGAGAGAGTGAGTGAGAGAGATCCCGCTGTGTATGAAGAACACAATAATGTAGAGTGTTAGTGTGTGTGGGGGGAGGGGATGAGAAGGAAAAGACTGTAAGTAAGAGGGAAAATACACTCAAGCTGTACACAGAGATCTATATTCACCACAAAAACAACAGAGGCTCCCCAGAAATGTGTACTGTACATCTATCATCAGTGGCTGACAGTGGTGCCTCAAGTTGAAATATTTTAGTCCTAATATTTTATGTTGATTTGGAGTTTGTAATAGCAAAAGTGCATTGTTCTTTTTCAAGTACAACATTATCAATACAAAAGGGTTAAGACATCATACATATAACATTAAAAGAACATAAAATAAAGTATAATTCTACATTTCAAGTAGGGGTTGGATGGAAAGAAACAGTAGCTATGTATACATTTGCAGTTTTTCTAGTCATTCTAATTGAAGGTTCCAACTTCAATGTTTTCATGGACGCCAAATAAAGTGATCTTGTTAAGACATTGGTGTACATGCATCAAGCATTCAATCTGAATAAAACTGTTTGACAAGCTCAGAGTGTTTACGCCCATCTAATGTCTCAAAATAGAAGGAGAAACCATTCCCTCCGTTTGTTCTTGTGGTTAATGAACACCCCTGTCACTGTGTCATTGTAACGTGTTACAAATTATGTTAAAAAAGAAACAGTCACCACACACCTCTACATTTTCCTCCTCCACTCGCCCCTGCACCATAGATAACATTCTGCTCTTCTCTCGTGACTGTGGATCTACTCTGGATCTGTATTTCATTCATTCATTAATCTATACATGTGATCACATAGGCAGACAGCATGCAAGGTCATTTGGAACAAACACTACAGCAAACTTAGATAATGTGACAAGTCCCCATGGAAAGAGACTCCTGCACGCTGCACAGTTATCATAATGAACCTGTGGGGAACAGCTGTGCAGGAAGGAAGAGGGGTCACTGGGGGAATCAGTCAAAGGGAAGCAGGTGTGCAGGGGCAGGACACACACCACAGGGAACTGGTGGGCAGGTGAGGTACAGTCAGGCTAACACAACATAAAATAACATATGACCCAGACAAAACAAGAGAGGCATATGCAGATGTCATCACGGCAGCATCATAATCAGCTTTAAGTATTTCAACACACACTCGGAACAAAAGGCTGTGCATGGCTGAGACGTTAACACTAGAACTTAGTGATTCGTGCAGGCTTCTAAGTAACTTGAATTCTCAACAGCCTATACACTTTTGGAGTCAATCAACTAGTCAATAATACTGATACGATTAAAATGTAAGTGCAAAAAAGTTCATAGAATTACGCGTAAACCTACGTGTTTTTGAAGGCTTTTATTTTGCGTTCACGTTCCTGTTTTTCAAGGCTTTTATTTTTTTGAAGGCTTTTATTTTTGTAACTTCCGGTATGAACTTCCGGTGTGGGTGTTATTGCAACGTTTTTAGCTTTGTAACTTCCGGTATGGACTTCCGGTGTGGATGTTGTGGCGGCGCCATCTTGCCTGCAGTGGGGTACTCTTGGCATTTGTCTCCAACATACAACGCTGTCTTGAATTCTCTCTCAAAACAAGTAAGACCACACTCACACCAGAGATCATGTGACTCTAACTAGCCACAGCTAACCCATCACAACTAGGCTAACGACCTGAACACACCCACGACGAGGAGAGGTGAAACTTCTTCAATAATCTCTACCAGTCCGGTTGCCTTAAGGATCAAGCTTTGAATTACCATGACAATGGCTGCATCCACTCTTATTAGTCAAAACTCCCCTTTGTCTGGTCTATCTACTTGGTCCTGACTAGCTGGTTTTGTCCATCAGTTAAGACCTTTTTCTTTTTTGTCTTGCATGCCACATGTCTATCTTTCACAGGGTAATTGACGAGTATTATGTGGTCACACTGTGTAAAACTGCAAACACAACATGTATGTACACTACGAGTCAAAAGTTTGGAAACACCTTCTCATTCAAGGGTTTGTATTTATTGTAATGATTGTAAACACTGTAGATTAATACTGAAGACATCAAAACTATGAAAGAACATATATGGAATTATTGAATGAACCAAAAAGTGTTAAACAAAGCAGAATCTGTTTTATATTTTAGATTCTGTAAAGTAGCCCCCTTTTTCCTTCATGACAGCTTTGCACACTCTTGGTATTCTCTCAGTCTGCTTCATGAAGTGGTCTCCTGGAATGGTTTCTAATGAACATGAGCCTTGTCAAGAGTTCATTTGTAGAATGACTTGCCTTCTTAATGTGTTTGAGACCATTAGTTGTGTTGTTCAGAGGTAGGGTTAGTACACAATGGATAGCCCTATTTGACTACTGTTGTAATCCAGATTATGGTAAAACCAGATTATTTCATAGTTTAGATGTCTTCAGTATTAATCTACAATGTTGAAAATATTCAAAATAAATACAAACCATTGAATGAGAAGGTGTGTCCAAACTTTTGACTGGAATGTTGGAGTTATCAGTGCCTTGTGTGTTATGACACAGAGTCATCCATCACTTTTTTAAAAAACAATGGTTTTATAAGTAAACTGCATGTACCTGTATATCTGGCAGCATTGAGCACACAGCAAAGGGGTGGAGCCAGAGGTACAGGTGAAAGAGAAGTGACCTGACATAAAGGTAAAGCAACTTTGACAGCAGATACTCTGCTTAGTGTATCTTACTGAAGGTGTCTGATGTATCACCAAACTGGAATAAATCAAGCTGTAGGCGTGGAGCTTTTTACGGTAATGTCAGCAAAAACGTCAAACCTCAAATATTAGACAGACGTCCCCCGGTTGTGTCTTTGTCACTAACGCACACCGGGGGTAAAAATCCTCAATGAAGATGAGACAGATGCATGGAGGTGAGGAGAGCTGGTTCATAAAGCACACCTGCTGCAGGTAGAGACCAAGCTAACACTGAGCTCCTCAGATAATAACTCTAGTATCTATAAATAACAACGTCGTCATGGTCACATCCTCTAACATGACTTCTTTAAGTAAAACAGAGTAAAATGGACAAATACCAGCGTGAACATTAGACATTTGGTCTCAACGGAGATCCCTACAGCTTTTTATTGATATATCGGTCTGTGGATATCGATTTGGTGATGTCATGGATCTGATTTCAAAGCTGAGAGACATCTGGAGGGAGCTTAGAGTCCAGCTGCTGCCTTCACATTGAAAGGAGCCAGCTGAGGTAGTGTGGGCAGCTGACTGGGGGGACTCCTGGACGTTTCTCTTTGGGGTTTTAAGGCACGCCCAACTGGGGACTACAGTTAGAACCAGAGCTCACTGCAGGGATACATATCCTGTGTGGCCTGAGTATGAAGAGCTAGAAAGTGTTGCTGAAGAGAGATACATCTGGGTTACCTCCTTCGCCTGCTGCCACTGCGACCCACAAATTCTTTTGTGGCTTGCAAAGTGGATTTGATTAATGATTTCCCAAACACTGAACCAAAAGACTGGGTTGCACGATTCCCCTGCTACTACGGCACAGGTTTTCTCTGGTAGTGTTCATGAGCGTTCATGATGTAGTGATACAGCATAAATACTGTCATTTCTTTTCTCTGTTTCAGGATGCTTATGATGGGAGCATGCCGACAGCCTTGGTTTTGTTTCATCTCATGGCTTTCCGGGTGTTTCCCGAGGCGAAGGTAAGCTAAAAGTCCTGTGCTGTCTCCACTAATCTAGAAAGCACCAAATGTTATCTGAAGACTTTCCAAGCAGAGCAGGTCTAGACCATACTCTATGTTCTATTATTAACAAAGACCCAACATCAAGACAGGATCAGATCTAGTCCCATCTTACAGACAGGACTCAGTCAGATCTCATCTTAATCCACCATGAGCAGAGACCTTTGCAGCATTTAGCAAGTTACAGTGGCAAGGACAAACTTCCTTTAACAGGCAGAAACCTCCAGCAGGACCAGACTCATGTTAGACACACATCTGCTGAGACTGTGTTGGAGAGAGGGATAGAGGGAGATGAAGAGAGAGAGAGATGATAGTGGTAGGACAGATAGTAGTAGTTGTAGCAGCTGGAGTCTGGCACATCCACAGCAGCAGGCCGTCTATGGCAGAAATCCAGAGGAACCTACGGGACAAGGGAGCTCAGGGACTCCAGAAAGATCTATGGTTAGTAACTTTAATGGTACAGGAAGAGTTAAAGTAAGAGACAGGCAGAGAGAGGAGAGAGAGGGGGAAAGACAGGATCAATGTGTGTCAGTTCCCCCGGCAAAGTCGACTGGCCTGTTCTCTGAGGATCAGTGTTTTGGTCAGAGCATATTTCTTCAAACTTTCTTCATCTTCACTTTATTTTCTCCAGGTGGATGTAGCAATAATTGAAGTAGGGATTGGTGGACATTACGACTCCACCAATGTGATAAGGTAAGACTTTCAGTGCACAACATACCTGTGCATGTGTTCTGCCATGTTGGGAAGCATGTGGATTCAATTTGGTGATTAATGGCTCAAGCCAAAACTGCCTCACATAATGGAACCAGCCTGTTATCTGTGTTCAGTTTGCATTACCAAGTACCTGCCATTACCTCAACCTAACTGTAAATCAACGAATTAAGCTGCTCCTTGGGGGTAAGAGTTACGGTTCCACACTAAAAATGCACTTCTTGGCAAACATTAGATTGAGCTGTCACAAATAACAAAGGTCTTAGACTTGCAGTCTCATAAAGGTAGTCCTAAACCTGAAGCCACCGGGTCTTCAGACACATGCAACCTGGTAGGTTGGTTGGCAGTCAAGACTGGGTAAAGGCAAGACGTGAACAGAGAACATGGCTGATACGGTGAACAAACCAATGAAAGGATACTTTGACCATGATGTTTCACTTTTAGATTTCTCAGCAGCAGAATAAAATAGACCGTTCTTGTCTTCTGGGTCAACAGGAGGCCGTGGGTGTGTGGTATCTCATCGCTAGGCCTGGACCACATTCAGATCCTTGGAGACACCTTTGAAAAGATCGCCTGGCATAAAGGAGGAATCTTCAAGGTGTGTTGCATGGACAAATTAGTGATGAGTGCAAGGGAGAAGACAAAAATGTAGGCATGTTTCTGAGGGTGTTGAACCCCTCCATCAAACTGGAACTAACTCTCTCCAGTGTGTTTTCAGCCGGGGGTTCCTGCCTTCACCGTCAAACAGCCAGAAGATGCGATGGCTGTGCTCAGAGACCGAGCCAAAGAAATCGGAGTAAGTGCCCTGTGTCATTAGCATTTTGTGCAGTGTGTCAGATCTCCTAGTTTGATGTGATTCTATCTGACTTGTTCTTGTAGTGTCCTCTGTGGGTGTGTCCTGATCTGGAGGACTACCAGACAGACTGAACCCATGCGTCTGAGCCTCGCAGGGAAGCACCAGCACTCCAACGCCTCCCTGGCCCTCCAGCTGAGTCACACCTGGCTTCAGAGAAGATGTCTACCAGGTGAGGGTGGAGGGTTAACAAGCTGTTCCACTGTAGCGTAGCAGAGCGAGGTTAAGGCATGGTGTCTTGGAGTCTGTGCCTGTTCAGAAAGGACTAAGTGCTTGGACTCTGGAAGTGGTCGCTACAATGCCTTCATCAGATTGACCTCACTCTTTTGCATCCTCATCTGTTGTTCGCATTATCTTAAGGAGTGTCCAGAGTTCGTTCCAAACATGTGTCAGTCATTAGCAGCTGATAATGTTGGTAAGGATTGCAGTAAGTCTGCTAGAAACTTTCTCAGGAACTTCCAATCTGATTGACTTCATACTCAACACTCTGCTCTCAAGAATCCTCACAAGTACATATTTTCAGAAGGATTGTCCGTGGTAGTTGAGCAGGCCTGTTGTTTGCCTCTTGTAATTGTTGCTTGCAGCTGAAGTATGACTGCCAGCAGCATTCTTAAGAACCAGTCATTACACACCTAACATCAACTTCACTCTTTTCACTGCATTCCTTTGTGTCCTCACTCGTGGTATCACTTTCAGCTTCTTAGGTGCATCTTCCCCAGTGGACAAATCACTTGGCCTTTGGAAGTCTTGCATTTCCTACTAAGTGCAGAACAATGGCTCCAAGGCTACATGACGTAGATACTTGATATTTGACAAGGCTTAAAGAAATGAAACTGGTGTGGACTCAAAGAGGACGAGAAACCAGTTTCATTGCTTTTAGCTTTTGATACACCGTCATGTGATCGACTATGGTCATGCAGCAATACAACCACAAGTGTGGTGGTGATCAGAAGGACTGGTTGTCAAAGAAGAGACAGATCAACAAAGATTCTGTCTTTTTAAAGTTAGATATGTTTGTGCTTTTACATCTTTATTTATAGGAGGAGGACAGTGCATAGGGAAGAGTAGGGAAAGGACATGTAGGAAAGAGGATTAAAGAGACGGGTCTACTCTCAGAAGGAGATAACTCCCCTCTGAGAAAGCCAAACTGTTTGGTTCCATAAGTGAGGAAAAGGACATTTTGGACAACCCAGCTCTTCAGACCCTTTACTTTTTGTATTTTACATGTCTAAAGATTCCCTCTCTGTATGGGCCAAAGGAGGTTGAAAACAATCTTGTACAACCATCATTACCCGGATGCTAAGCATTGTGGCAGTAACGTCTGATGACTACCTTGTACTAATGTTGCCTGTCCAATGTTAGAGACGGATTTATGACTATCTCATTTTATACGAGCTGCCCTCTCTCAACAGACAAAAGCTTTCCCACCACCACTGCTGAGAACACAGGTGTACCTCAGGCAGCTGCCTTCAAGCCCTGTCCTATCGTGGTGAAAGGTGATACCTCAGATCAGAACATTTGGACTTCCTGTTTTTCCAGTTTAGATGTAACATCCTCCAGTATGGTTTCTTGTGTTTGGTCTCAGGGCTGGCAGAAACTGTGTGGCCTGGAAGGACTCAGATACTGAAACGGGAAGAAGTCACGTACTTCCTGGATGGAGCTCACACCATGCGCAGTATGCAGGCCTGTGCAGACTGGTTCAACGAGAGCTCAGCTCAGCATGAAAGGAAAGCAAGGTGAGCATCACACGCTAAACACATGACTCTCAGCTTGGGCTGTTCTATTTGCATCTTACAATGAATTTGGTACATGGTTATGACATTTCTGGCACTCACCCGCCAAAGGAAACCAAACCATGCGGCATGTGATTTTATGACATCTGATGACAAACATACTTTTTAAAGGAGTGCCACACAAAGAGGCAGTGGCTCCATCTGGCTAGGCTACATCTGAATGTCACCAAAGAGCAACTTTTAAATGTTTTCACATGGAGGTGTTGTCCATCACTGTATATTCAAACATCTAACCAGTCCAACATTATTTTTTTGTAGTGGACCTGTGGCCAAAGTTTTGCTCTTCAATATTACAGGAGACAGAGACTCAGCTGCTTTGCTTAAACCATTGGTGGTAAGTAAACTCCCTATAATAATTGAGCTGTACACCACAAAGTAAGAAATGACTTCCTGTGGCCAGTAGGGTAGGCTATAACATATAGTTGAATATTTGCATATGGAGACGTTCAGGCTGGGGCACTTCTCATACATGACCGCCCTGGTCCTGATCCAACATGGAGCATCACTTGTCTGTGCAGAGGTGGAGGAAAAGGACCTGATGGAGCATCACTTGCCTGTGCAGAGGTGGAGGCAGAGGACCCTGATGGAGCATCACTTGCCTGTGAAGAGGTGGAGGAAAAGGACCTGATGGAGCATCACTTGCCCGTGCAAAGGTGGCTAACCATGCCACCCTAGTCTGGTGAGATTATGAAGCTGATGCTATATCAGACAGTGACCTCATCAGCGTGATAGGCTGACAATGAGGTGAAGTGAACAGCTGATGACCACAGAAGATATGAGGGAGCGTGTTTGGAGGTGTTAATACAGCAGTGACAATAAATCAGTACACAGATAGTCTTCATGCATCAACTCACACTAGAGCTTTATTATTAAACATTAGCATGGGATTCATCCAGACTACCTCACAAGTTTGAGAAACTTGGAAGAAAATGAATTCACAGAAATAAAATGTAACACATGTAGGTTGACATGTTCAAATGTTTATTCAATATACACCTCCTATTTATTTAAATGAGAAACAAACTACTCTGACTTCTGTTGGCATCTTTTACATGTTATGGCAGTTTTAAACCAGTAGATGATGCTGTGGCTCCACTGTCAACTGGTCAGAGAGACTGTAGTTACAGATTCTCACACATGAACAGTCCAGACAATAAATCAACTGTGTCATCAGTCAGACGCTAACTGTGGTCCTCTTATCATTTCACTGATGTTATTGTAGCTACACAGTGATTCTCTAGCCTGTGTAACCTTTGCTGCCGGTCCAGAACTCCTCTAGGTCTGGCGCCGGTAACACACACACACCAGGCAAAACCTTCTTGAAATACGTCAACAATAAATGTAATGTTGAATTTTTGTTATTAACCCAATGACAATGGCTTCATGCATTTGTTTGGGCGCTGTATTAAAATAGTAAGTTAATGCATTTATTGACTTTTTATTCCCAGAAATCACAGCTAAGCCTCTCTGTATTAACGGGTTCAAACCATCCGCACATAACTTCAGGGAACCGTCTGAAGGCTGTGACCCATGTTGTCATCCAACATCTTGAACTTCAGTCATTGCAGCTCTCTCTTCCAGGCATCTGGCCAAGTAGTGCTTGCCTGTTGAGATTGGCTACATCCTGCCCCTTGAGTGCACGCCTTGAGGTGGATCCACCTCGAGGTGTATGCACTCCTGAGAGTTGCATGTCATTCTGGCTGGCAGGTAAAACTTGTGAAACACCACCTAATGTTTGTTTTAGGCTGCCATTCAGAAAATGGTGTGTGTGTGTGTGTGTGTGTGTGTGTGTGTGTGTGTGTGTGTGTGTGTGTGTGTGAGACACTTAAAGCAAAGAGTCTCAAATCCCAAGAGTGTGGGTCTGACCGAGAGCACACCCAATGAGGTAAACTCCTTGTTTGAACAATTCTTCATGATTCATCGGTGTAACCCTGTAAATGTAGTATATACAGACCTGATCAAAATCTTAAGACCAGTTGAAAAATTGCTAGAATTTGCATTTTGCACATTTGGATCTTAATGAGGTTTTAAGTAGAGCTACAATATGCAAAAAAAAAGGGGGAGTGAGACAAAAAGCACTTTGAAAAAGTAATTTATTGAAAACAACAATTAAAGTGAAATAGGCTGTTTATCAGCTGATCAAAAGTTTAAGACCACAGGCTATAAAAGCCAAAATCTGCTCCAAATGTTCATTTTCTGTCAGGCACTCACACTGTCATGCCCTCCTGATGGCTAAAGCTAAGAAGCTTTCTCTTTTTGAACGTGGTCGGATTGTCGAGCTGCATAAGCAAGGCCTCTCGCAGCGTGCCATTGCTGCTGAGGTTGGACGCAGTAAGACAGTCATTCTAAATTGTTTGAAAGATCCTGAGCATTATGGAACAAAAAAAGTCAAGTGGTAGACCCAAAACAATTACACCAGCGCTGAGCCGGAGGATCCGATTGGCTGTCCGTCGAGACACAGGGCGGTCCTCGACCCAAATTAAGGCCCTTACTGGTGCCGACTGCAGCGCAATAACCATCAGACGGCATCTGTGGGAAAAGGGTTTCAAAAACAAATTCAAAGACCTCGTCTCCTTCAACGCCACGAAACTGCCCGTTTAGAATTTGCCAGGGAGCATCAAACATGGGACACTGAAAGGTGGACAAAAGTTTTATTCTCTGATGTGAAAAAATGTAACCTTGACGGTCCTGATGGCTTCCAACGTTACTGGCATGACAAGGAGATCCCACCTGAGGTGTTTTCTACCCGGCACAGTGGAGGGGGGTCCATCATGATCTGGGGTGCTTTTTCATTCAGTGGAACACTGGAGCTTCAGGTGGCGCAGGGTCGTCAAACGGCGGCTGGTTACGTGCAGATGTTGCAGCGGGCATCCCTCATGACTGAGGGCCCTCGTCTGTGTGGTAACAGCTGGGTTTTTCAACAGGACAACGCTGCAGTTCACAATGCTCGCTTGACGAAGGACTTCTTCAGGGAGAATAACATCACTCTTTTGGACCATCCTGCATGTTCCCCTGATTTAAATCCCATAGAGAACATTTGGGGATGGATGGCAAGGGAAGTTTATAAAAATGGCCATCAGTTCCAGACAGTTGATGCCCTTCATGAAGCCATCTTCACCACCTGGAGCAATGTTCCCACTAGCCTCCTGGAAACACTCGCATCAAGCATGCCCAAACAAATTTTTGAAGTGATTAACAAGAACGGTGGAGCTCCTCATTACTGAGTCCTACTGAGAACATTTCTTGTTCTGGTTTGGAGAGTTTTTTGTTATTTTTTGAGCGATGGTCTTAAACTTTTGATCAGCTGATAAACAGCCTATTTCACTTTAATTGTTGTTTTCAATAAATTACTTTTTCAAAGTGCTTTTTGTCTCACTCCCCCTTCTTGCTTTTGCATATTGTAGCTCTACTTAAAACCTCATTAAAGGTGACATATCATGCAAAATTGACTTTTTAATGGTTCTTTACCTGAAATATGTGTCCCTGGCATGTCTACAAACCCCCCGAGAATGAAAAAAATCCATTCTGCCCCTGTTCTGATTTCTCCACCTTTCTGTAAATGTGTGTGAAACGAGCCGTTTCAGACTTCCGTGTTTTTGTTACGTAACAACAATATCCGGTCTGTAACAGGAAGTCAGAGCTCGGAGCTTGTTCAGCCCATAGACTGTATAAAATAATACTGAATCCCTCCTCCGTTTTTCATTACCTGCACAAATGTGTGCTAACAAGGAGCTTAGGAGGGAGGCATGCTAGTTGTAGGCTGTCTTAATAAACACGAAGGTTTGTTTTACTCCCCACGTCTGCAGATTTGAAGATCTAGTGGATGATTTTTATTTGTCATGGATAAGTGCTAGCGCTTATTAGCATAGCCACATAGCTATACGTTCATAGCTGTAGCTGTAGCTGTGTACCAAGACACACGTCGACATACTGACAAATAAAACAACATGAAACACAGAATCTGTGACCAATCCTTCAGAAAGGTCCTGCTGCCTTTCTGGCAGAGGTCGGTTTTACTCCCCACGTCTGCAGATTCGAAGATCTAGTGGATGATTTTTATTTATCATGGATAAGTGCTAGCGCTAGTTAGCATAGCCACATAGCTACATGTTTGTAACTGTGTACCAAGACACACGTCTACATTCTGATAAATAAAACAACAAGAAACACTAAATCTATGACCAATGGTTCAGAAAGGTCCTGCTACATGCGCCTCTCCGTCAGGATCAGATTCAGAGGGTTGAAGTAACGCGATCTCTGAGCAGCCGTGTATATTCAGCCAACATGTAAACATTAGATCAACGTGCTGGAGAGCCGAGGCGCATCCACTTCCGGAGGGGGCGTGGTCAGAGAGAAAACAGAGTGTTCTGATGAGGAATGAAGAAAAGGACTTTTCAGGCATGCCAAAATCTGATTTCAAAGTGTTTTTTTGAGCATAAACTTTAAAGACATGTTTTTGGGACCTCTTAGACCAATATATATTGATGAAAAAAGCGTGATATGTCCCCTTTAAGATCCAAATGTGCAAAATGCAAATTCTAGCAATTTTTCTACTGGTCTTAAGATTTTGATCAGGTCTGTATTATTTAAATTTCCATGGTAGAGTATATTATGCAGTTGGCTTACAGATCCTGTAGGTGGCACCCAAGCTCTTACAAAAAGAAAGAATCTGCTGGTCCATGTGAGCAGCTTCTTCCCCCAAGCCGTCAGATCTCTGAACACTCTTCGGTCACTGTCACTGCAAAAGATTAAATCCTTTAGAAATGTATGACGACATAGATTTGCACTCCCATTTACTTTTTCCACCAGCAGAGACAGACAATCACTGAACTGTCTGCAGAGGACTTACAACATGACACAGATAGAAGCAGAGCCCTCAGTTCTTTGCTTAAAGTGTGTCTGGCTTTGAGATATTTTGCGATCATTTGAAAAATCAGTAGGTGATTTAATAACTCCTAAAAAGATGGCTCATGAGTCTTCACTCATCATATGTAAGTGAGCAGTGCTACACTACGGCACACACAAAGGCCTGAAATGCTGTGGTGTGGGTTTCCCAAAGAACAAATGGGCCTGAGGTTTTCCAGTTCTATTTCTTACAAACATTGTTGTCTACTTTGTACAGTTTATTCCAAACCAATATCAAAAGCGGACTGAAATTCTCAACAGTATTTCCTAGTATTAGGGTCAGGAGCTCAGACATCCGAGAGAGGCTCATAGTAGAGCCGCTGCTCCTCCGGATCGAGAGGAGCCAGATGAGGTGGTTCGGGCATCTGGTTAGGATGCCTCCCGGGCGTCTCCCTGGGGAGGTGTTTCGGGCATGTCCGACTGGGAGGAGGCCACGGGGAAGGCCCAGGACACGCTGGCGAGACTATGTCTCTCAGCTGGCCTTGTAGCGCCTCGGTATCCTCCCAGAAGAGCTGGTGGAAGTGGCCGGGGAGAGGAGTGTCTGGGCTTCCCTGCTGAGACTGCTGCCCCCGCGACCCGGACCCGGATAAGCGGAAGAAGATGGATGGATGGATGTATCGTCATCATGGTTAGGGTTAATTTTATTGACTCCAGTTCTGCTTGTCAATTCGATCTTATTGATTCCTGATTCTGATCTCCTTTTTTTTTTTTGAAGAGTGAATAAATTATTGGGCTGCACGGCGGTACAGTGAGTAGAGCTGTTGCCTCACAGCGATGAGGTTACTGGTTCAAATCCCCGGACAGGGAGGTGCCTTTCTGTGTGGAGTTAGCATGTTCTCCCCCTGCATGCGTGAGTTCTCTCTGGGTACTCCCTCTGATAAGTGGCCAAAATGATGGATGGATGGATGGATGGATGGATGAATAAATTATTAATATAACAAGAGCAAAAGTTATCATGCCTTATTGTTGGTACATTTAGGCTCTCTAAAGCAAACTGTCAACTGTGACAAGGATTCTTCTTTTTCTTCATTGAAAGTTTCTCTTTCTTCATTTCTAGGATGGAAAATGATCAACCAAAACTATTCAAATAAATAAAGAAAAATATAACTAAAATACATTGGAATATAATGCATCATCATCATCATATAATGCATTTTGCATACCTTCACACTGGTGACTCAACACAAATCTTTCCTCCACTTTTTCCTCTCTGAACTCATATCTAACAAAAATAGATTTGTAGACGAGATGAGATGATTTGATTACCTCTATTTATAGCACCATGACAAAGGGATTATTACTCAACCATAATGTTGGATGTATTTGAACTTTTATGCAAGTACAGGTTACAAGGTTTATTGATATTATGTTCTATATATATTTAATGGTTATTGCTAATTGTTGGCTAGATTAATCTCAGTTAAGTTGGCTATTAGATGGTCATCACAAAGGCTGTTCTATGGCTCTAATAGACCCCTTTACAGACTAAGTCATTAAAAAGGTTCATGTGCCGCCTGTTCACTGAGTATTAACCTGAGTTTTCTCATAACCATATTTTATTGTCTACTCATTGTGGGATACAAACTGATATTTCTTCATTAAAAAAACAATTGAAAAATAATTTTGTGTATTGCTGTTGCATGAGGCCTTGTACTCTTAGGGCCCGATCTACTAAAGGTTTGTGTGTATAAAAACACGTGCAAACTTGATGCACACGAAGCTGACGTACTAACTGGGAGCACCGAGGATTGTGTCTGTCAAATGAGCAACATAGCACTCGCTATCCATTTAGCGTGTTTGCCTTCATGAATATACAGCATACATGCAGATTATCAGAACACCAAAATACTAGAACGCTCTGTCTCAGCTTAAATCAAACAGTTCCTCCACACCAACTAACTATATGAAACATTTCAATCCAGCTTCCGCACCCACCACAGCACTGAAACTGCTCTGCTCAAAGTCACCAATGACCCCCTGCTCTCCTCTAACTCCGGCTCCCTCAGCATCCTCCTCCACCTCGACCTCACCGCAGCTTTTGATACAATTGATCACTCCATCCTCCTCAGTCGCCTGCAATCATGCATCGGTATAACTGGTTCAGCTCTCTCCTGGTTCAGCGCCTACCTCTCTGACAGACTCCAATACATCTCCATCAATAACAGCAAGTCCTGTACCACCCCCGTCACACATGGCTCGGTGCTTGGCCCCCTCCTGTTCATCCTTTACATGCTCCTCCTCGGTCACATCATACGCCGCCATGGACTTCGATTTCACTGCTACCCCGATGATACCCAGCTCTACATCTCCACAAAAACTATCACTCTTGCATCGTCTCCACCCTCACAAACTGCCTCACTGACCTCCCCTTGACCCAGAACTTCTCACTGAGCATCGACGACCACACAGTCACACCCTCCTCAGGAGTCCGTAACCTCGTCATCATCCTCAATCCCCCTCTCTCCTTCAAACCACACATCAGAAAGGTCACCAAAACATCCTTCTTCCACCTCCGCACCATTGCACGCCTCAGATCTTCTCTCTCCTCCTCTGCTGCAGAAACCCTCACATACACCTTCATAACCTCCAGACTGAACTACTGAAACAGCATCCTTTACGGCCTTCCCTCCACTGACCTCCTAAAACTCCAACATGTCTAGAACTCAGCTGCCCGGTTACTCACCCACTCTCACTCCAGAGCCCACATCACACCCATCTTTCAGCACCTCCACTGTCCCCCCATACAGCACTGATTTCACTTCAAGGTCCTGCTCAAGTCCTCAATAACCTCGCCCCCTCATCCCTGACCGACCTCCTCAAACGTCACTCCCCGTCTCGCCGCCTCAGATCATCAGATGCAAACCTCCAGTCCCCTATCACCAAGACCAAGCACCGCACCTTGGGGGACAGTGCCTTTGCCATCGCTGCCCAGGCTATCTGGAACTCTCTCCCTCCAAACATCCTCAACTCCGACTCTCTTCACTTATTTCAAAAACACCTCAAGACCTACCTGTTCAAAAAAGCATACAACACATAACCTCTACTCCCGCCCCACCTCTGTCCTTGTTCTGTTTTATTTACCTGATTTGTTTTTAGTTGTTTTTTGTCTGAGAGTGGTGGAGATGAGGCAAAATGTGGCTTACAACAACTGTGGTTGAAAGGTGAAGTTTCAGGTGTGTTGATAAACTGCAAATCAACAGAGATCAATCAATCAATCAATCAATCAATCAATCAATCAATCAATCAATCAATCTTTATTTGTATAGCGCCAAATCACAACAAACGTTATCTCAACACGCTTTTACAAACATTGGAGGTCTAGACCACTCTATGTCAAAATATGAACAGAGACCCAACACCAAGACAGGATAAGACTATGTCTGACCCCACCTTAATCCACCATGAGCATTGCACCTCACAGTATTTAGCTAGTTACAGCAGAGAGGACAAACTTCCTTTAACAGGCAGAAACCTCGAGCAGAACCAGACTCATGTTAGACAACCATCTGCCTCGACTGAGTTGGGTCTGGAAAGACAGATAGAGGGGAGTAAGAGAGAGAAGTGATAGTGATGAGACGAGTAGTAGAAGCTGTTGCCGCTGGAGTCCAGCACGTCCGTATCAGCTGGAGTCCAGAACGTCCACAGCAGGAGGACGTCTACGTCAGCTCAGAGGAACCTACGAGACAAGGGAGCTCAGGGACTCCAGAAAGGTCTATGGTTAGTAACTTTAATGGGACAGGGAGAGTTAAAGTAAGTGATGAAGGGGGTTGGGGGGAAGGGGGTGAGCTAGGATCCCAGTGTGTCAGTGCGCCAGTTCCCCCGGCAGTCTAGGCCTATAGCAGCATGACAAAAGCTGGTCCAAGTCTGATCCAGCTCTAACTATAAGCTTTATCAAAAAGGAAAGTTTTAAGTCTGCTCTTAAAAGTGGAGAGGGTGTCTGCCTCCCGGACCCTGACTGGTAGATGATTCCAAAGGAGAGGGGCCTGATAACTGAAGGTTCTACCTCCCATACTACGTTCAGAGATTTTAGGTACAACTAGCAAGCCTGCATGT
Organism: Notolabrus celidotus; assembly: GCF_009762535.1. NCBI lineage: Eukaryota > Metazoa > Chordata > Actinopteri > Labriformes > Labridae > Notolabrus > Notolabrus celidotus. The sequence goes on along the minus strand of NC_048294.1, from coordinate 25,613,265 downwards.
TGGGAGCGTAGAGTTCTAGAGGGGCAATAGGGCACTATGAGCTCTTTAAGATACGAGGGTGCCTGATTTTTAAGGGCTTTGTAGGTTAAAAGAAGGATTTTAAATTCTATTCTACATTTTATTGGGAGTCAGTGTAGAGAAGCTAACACTGGAGAAATGTGCTCCCTCTTCCTAGTTTTAGTCAATACTCGAGCTGCGGCGTTTTGAACTAGCTGAAGAATCTTTAGAGACTTATTGGGGCAGCCTGATAAGAGGGAGTTACAGTAATCTAACCTGGAGGTAACAAATGCATGGACTAGTTTCTCTGCGTCGCTCTGAGACAGGATGTGTCTAATTTTAGAAATATTGCTCAAGTGAAAATAGGCTGACCTAGAGATTTGCTGAATTTGGGAGTTGAAGGATAAATCTTGATCAAATAGGACTCCTAGATTCCTAGCCGAGGTGCTGGATGCCAGACTAATGCCGTCTAAGGTACTTATATTATTAGAAAAAGTCTCTCTGAGGTGTTTGGGGCCAATAACAATCACTTCAGTTTTTTCTGAGTTTAGAAGTAAGAAATTTCTGGTCATCCAGGTCTTTATGTCTTTTAGACAAGCTTCTAATTTAGATAACTGATTGGTTTCTTCTGGCTTCACTGATAAATAGAGCTGAGTGTCATCAGCATAACAATGAAAATTAATTGAGTGTTTCCTCATGATGTTACCTAGAGGAAGCATATATAAGGTGAAAAGAATTGGTCCTAGCACTGATCCTTGTGGAACTCCCTGACTAACCCTGGTCTGCACTGAGGACTTTTCATTTACGTGAACTGAGATAGATCTGTTAGGTACGATTTAAACCAAGCTAACGCAGTTCCTGTAATGCCAATTAGTTGCTCTAATCTCTGTAACAGGATTTGATGGTCAATCGTATCGAATGCAGCGCTAAGATCTAATAAAACAAGTACGGAGAGAAGACCACTGTCTGAGGCCATTAGTAGATCATTGGTTACTTTTAGCAGTGCAGTCTCTGTGCTATGGTGGGCTCTAAACCCCGACTGAAAGTCCTCAAACAAACTGTTGCTCTTAAGAAAGTCCCAGAGCTGAACTGACACCACTTTCTCCAGGATTTTAGAGATAAAGGGGAGGTTAGATATCGGTCTATAGTTAGATAAGGAGCCTGAATCAAGAGTGGGCTTTTTAAGGAGAGGTTTAATTACAGCTACTTTAAATGATTGAGGTACATAGCCTGTCAGTAAAGACATATTAATCATACTTAGTAAAGAACTGCTAACTAGTGGAAGGACTTCTTTTAGCAGCTTAGTTGGGATTGGGTCTAAAAGACGGGTCGATGGTTTAGCTGAAGAAACTGTTGAAACCAGTTCAGGAAGGTCAATGGGAGAATAACAGTCTAGGTATACATCTGGCTTTAACGCCGTTTCCATGATCCCGCTGTTGGTAAAGGGTCCTACACTAGTTAAAGGTAAGAGGTTACTAATTTGATCTCTAATCTTTAAGATTTTATCATTACAGAAGCTCATAAAGTCATCGCTGCTGAGGGCTAAAGGAATACATGGCTCAGTGGAGCTATGACTGTCTGTCAGCCTGGCTACAGTGCTGAAGAGGAACCTAGGGTTGTTTTTATTCTCTTCTATTAGATCAAGACCAGATGCAGGAGGAGGCTAGATCCGCAGTTGGCTGTGAGAGGCTTGAGGTGGAGGCTTCGGTAGATTTTTTGTTGCCAGCTTTCTGCTATCCACAGGTGGAGGCTAGATCAGCAGTTGGTTGTTTACTAGCTATGCCTCCGGCGCTTCTGCAATGATGTGGTGGGATGTAAAATCACGTCCTGGGACACAAATATTAAATTATTGTAAGATGAGATTTTATTTTGGTCTAAGTGTTTATATCATTAAGTCTTTAATGAAGTTTGAAAGACTACTGTTTCATATATTGCACTGCTTCTTTAAGGTTGCTCAGGGTGATATTGTCTGAGGTTAAGTAAATGTGTCACGAGTTTGATGTGCAGTTGTCCAACGTTGTTGAAGGGTCATTAAAGGCATCACGACGCAGAGCAGAAGTTGTCCCGTGCTATTTCTTCCCCACAGCCCTGAAATATATTTAATTAAGTTTTAAGTTAACGCAGTAACAGTTTAACAGATCTGAAGAGATTAAACAAGGTACGGCGTTACATTATTTTGGGGTTCAGTGTGTTAGTACGGGGGCTTGTGAAAACAAAACTACATTCCAGCACTGTTGCAGAATTGCCAATTCTTTGCAATGAATGCTAGACTCATCGACATCATGAACATCTGCAGCAGGAGCAGCAATGGGGACAGTGCTTACTGTCTACCATGGAATTACACAAAAGAACCACTCTCTAATGTAACATAAAAAACCTAACACTTTAAACCCACAAAGAAGAACACACTAGATTATAAGTTTTAACTAACAGGTGTGGAGAATTAGGACAGGATAAAAGCTGCTGTTGGGACACAAACGGCTGTCTGCAGGCCCAGTTTCTGTGGAAGCTGGGGAGCTGACAAATTCGACAACAAATGGCTCGTGTTCCAATATGACAGTGTTACCCAGGTATCATACCAGGTCTGACAGCTATGCGCCAGATTACATCTTGTTGATATAATCTAGCATCGACAAAAAGATAATTTTGGACTGGTACCTGGAGCCACAACCAGAGACCAGGAGGCATGTGACCTTGATGCCTCCATTTTTGGTTCAGGTATGCTATTTTATGACTTTCAAGGTATGTTTAACAGTTGCCAATGTAAAGACACCCAGAGGGTTTGAGTACACACACCCATGTTTGTTGCATTTACAAGTAAAAGGTCAAGTTAAACCGAAAGTTCCTCTCAGGGACATTTTCTTTTGAGATTTAAAGTGCTTACTTTCTACAAGGTGATTTCAGCACCACACACATGTCCAAGTTTGCAGATTATGTATGCCTGGTGTAAACATAGATGTTGAAGTAGGTGCAGGGAGTATGGTTTGTTTGGTAGGTTAGGGCTTGATGTCCATGTTACTATAGCACTAGCAGGGCATTCATTGCATTGTTGCTCTCATCTCTCATCAGCCTTTGTTTGCAGGAGGTATCCTGAAGTGCAAGTACTTATGTATTAATGTTTTACCACAATAAATGAGCTCAAAATAGAATCACATTTACAACAAGATATGCTCATCTTAATGTTTTCTCTGCAGGGAACACCTCATAAATTTTATTTTTACTGCAAACGTTACCTAAATCCTTTCTTCTGCCAGCTGCCATCGTCAGTTTTTTTCCTACCTGTCCCCTCCTGTGAGATTGCTGTTCCTACCATTGCAATTACTAAACCACACAATTATGCAGCAGGTCAGGACACATTCCACAATGTCTCTGTAGAAAAAGCAGAAGGAACAAAAGGCTTAGAGCTTAAAGTATCTCTTACCACACCTTCAAAAGGAATCCTTTCCTGACTGACATCCAGGGACGTGCGGTCAGGGGAGGCAGGTGAGGCAGAGCCTCATGAAGAGTAAAAAATAAATAATGATTAAATAAAAATCTTTTTAATTTTAGTTCTCTGGTCTGTGCTTTATATTGATTTTATTTTGAATACAATAATGTCCCTGATTTCATTGTCAAAACAGCTGAATTTGCATATTTCCTATTCAAATACATGGGCGAGAGGCGAAGTGCGTCAGCGAGCAGCCTCACCTCACCTCACCTCAGATTGCACAATCCCTCACTATCTGGGTTGAGGCTTGTTATTGTCAACTGCCTGTTTCTGTCTCTCTTCACATCTCCAATATAATGTTTTCAGACCCTTTTAATATGGACTCTAATTTTCCAGTCAGGCTAATGTATTTAATATTTGTGTGTTACATATTTAGTTTTGCTGATTGCATAAAAATGCAGATAAAAAACTGAGCACAGTGAGAGTTGGGGTCCTTCCCAGAAATAAAGAGTGATGCTTACTTCAGTATTTTTAGACAGATACAAAAAGACATAAGGGATATCATTTTCTTCTCAGTCGAGAAAAATCTTTATTCAATTATTTATATTAGCTGCTAAACCTTGTTTGTTACTTGTATTTATCATATCAATTGATGAAGTTCAATTACTACAGCCAAGGCTAACAAGCTATATCTTACTTGGTACCCTGACATGTTATTACTAAAAACACCCCTCATATGAACTCTTTATAATGATCATCTTTTTGTGGCCATCATTAGGCTTTTAATGTTTACCTGCCTCCTCAGCATCTTTACCTGCCTGATGAACATCACCATCACTCCTCCCCTGACAGCTCTGAAACTGTCATTTCAAAGAAGGAAAACAAAGCTCTTGCCAAAATCAACAGTGACAAAAGTAAAAAGGTACATTTTAATGGCATTAAGTATAGGGAACTAAACCACTTGAATGAGGGATGGATCAAATCTTTAACTAGTGTAGAATTATGTTTAACTCGTGACATTTTATGTAAGAAAGTTTCCTTTTTTAAAGTTGACGCTCTTATAAACTCTTCAGCATCAGGTGACACACAGCTACCTGTCTCTTGAGTATCCGTGTTTACCTGCTGTGTCAGAAACGATCTCATGCAGCATCTTTTGGATGAAACCAACTACAGGGGGAGGGGTGGCTGCTTTTGTAAGGTTTAGATATAGGGCACAAGTAGAGGACTTGCCTTGAATTGAAATACTATTGGAGAGTAGATGATCTTGCCAAAAATGACAAGGGTATTCAAATGAAATGTTACAACAAATGTCCAGTTTAAAAAAACAGGTGGGGCATGCACCTGGGTGGAATATGCAGTAGCTGAGCCAGCAGGGCAGAACAGCTTTGCGTGTAGGTGTATGCCTGAGGGTGTGGGTGTGTGTGTGTATTTGGCACTCCCACTGTGTGTTTACTCCCCATGCCTCCAGTGCTTTTGCATGTGGTGTGATGTAAAATCACGTACGGGGACACAAATATTACGCTGTTTTGGGTCAGGATTAGAAGGACTACCTAGATACCTCCCTGTATCAAACTGGACAGTAACATAAGAACCCCAGCATGAGAGACAAAAGGCTTCTCAGACAAGCTCAGTACTGATAGGCTGATTGGCATCATTAATGCCAGGCAACAGCAACAGCACAAAAAGAACAAGGAACAAAAGGCTTATCATAAGAGCTCACAGTATCTCTAAACACACCTTCAAAAGGAATCATTAACTGACTGACATCAGCGGTCTCTGTAAAGGTGGCAGATTTGTCAAAGAAGTTTAGTTGGCTCTCACACTGACATTTCTGGGCCATATATTTACGCCTCTGTTAGGCCTTGTCTCCACTGTATGGTGGGGCGAAGTTGTCCTACCTCTGATCCTCCCTTTGAGGTAGTAACAGAGGGATGAATAGGGGGTGAACAGTGGCAACAGGGGTGTCATGCAAGCCAAAAATCTTTTTTTAAAGCTGATGCTCTTATAAACACTTCAGCATCAGGTGACACACAGCTACCTGTCTCCTGAGTATCTGTGTTTACCTGCTGTCCAAGTCTGCACTGTTGATTATATACAGTATGTATATATGATCATCATGCAACATGTCTCGTCTAAACCATAAACTGCATAACATGTTTTAAACATTTCCACATTGGCTTCATATTGTAAGACCAGAGGTTGCCGCTTGGTCTAAATATAGAAGTTGAAGTAATGTGTTTGAATAGATGTTGAATGCTTATTCACTTTTCAACCAATTGTCATCATCTTTTCAGCGGTGGTCGTAGGCGTCTTTTAAATGTTTAACAGATGAATCTCCTCATTCTAAATATCAGTAGGCTGTGATCCTCTTTGGCACTCAGCATGTAGCCTAGTGTCAATGACCAAATCCTAGTCATGTTGATTTTCAGAACATCACTTCCCCTTGTGTGATATTGCTTACCTGCACACACAGCTGTCCAATTAGGCTGATTCTGATCATGATCAGCAAGTTGTTGTCAATACTTGTGGAAATTCAATTTGAAAATGTAATCTGTAATGCACATCTCAACGTTATTCTCCAAAGAGTTAAACAATCAACATCATGTGTCTCCCATGGCAAACATTGATACAGACCAACTATCTTTGACAGCAGATCCGGCCCTAACCATCTTGGTGCCCTAGGCAAGGTTTCAAATGGTGCCCCTTGCATTGTAACCAACTCCACCAACAGTCACATCACATATACACTTAAAGACAACTGACATCCAGTTTAATGTGTTACAGGTTTTCTTTATTTCAAAATAAAAACGACCTCTTGACGAACATTAATAAAATGATAATAACACTGATATTCAGCAGGAAAAAATATATACAATTTCAAAATACATAATGTTGTAGTAGTATAATTTATTCAGTCATTATATAACACAATCATTTCCACAGTGCAGACACTTTCAACAAAGCAACAGTCATGTTTTAAGTGATGACTGAAAAGGAAGAAGCAAAATGCTTATTTAAGCCTAGCCTACATTTTCTATCTAATTAAACTAACAGCTTTCAAAGTGTAAAGAAAAGCAACAACAACAAAACAAAACCAAGTAAATCATGAACACTTAAAGACTTCAAAAACTGATTTGCAAACCATTTTCTTAAAAACCAAATTTGAGTCACAAGCTTTTAAATGTATCCTGGCAACACTCTCACCCCAAATTATTTTAGATAAAACAATATTCTTTTTTCTATTATCTTCAAATTTTCTTCCTCACTCATTTAGGGTGCAAGCGGTGCCCCTAATGGACAGCTGGCGCCCCTAGCATTTGCCTATACTGCCTCAGAACACAGCAGCTAGAATCCTGACACATACAAGAAAATCTGATCATACCACCCCGGTTCTCAAAACACATCACTGGCTCCCCGTTCAATACAGAATCCACTTCAAAATCCTATTATTAGTCCATAAAGCACTCAATGGTTCAGCTCCCCAGTACATCTCTGACTTGCTCACAGTGTATAACCCGACCAGGATCTGTAGGTCAGCAGGTGGAAGTATTTTAAATGTACCCAGAGTCAAATCTAGGTCCGGTGAAGGGGCCTTTAGTTACTGTGGTCCATCTTTTTGAAACAAAGTGCCTGCTGACCTCAGGTCCATAACAACTGTCTCTACTTTTAAAAAAAGACTGAAAACATATATATTCACAAGCATATGAATGATATGACTGTTGTGACTGGATGCATGTGCAGCAACAACTGCTGTTTGTCTGATTGCTGTGTCTTATGTATGTTGGGTGTATCTATTGTTTTTCTGTTTGTATTTATTTTATTTGGATTTTTTTTTTAAATGTTTTTAATTCTCCATGTAAAGCACATTGAACTTACGTGTAATGAAATGTGCTTTATAAATAAATTTGCTATTGCTATTGCTATTGCTATTGCTATGCCCCGGGCCAGCCCTGTTTGACAGAACAGCAGAGAGACGGAACAACTTTATGCCCTCAGCATTCACAGATGAGATACGTTTTTTTATATTGTAAACCAGATTCTCAGCTCCAGTTAACCACGTAGTTATGAAATGAATTCTTCAAAGTGAAAGTGAAAGTTTCTTTACTGAGTATAAAAGGAGAGGTGTAGACAGGCGGAGAGGAGAAGGAGAGGTCTGGTGCTTCTGAAGGACAAACGATTTACCTTGATTGAAGAACGTTACTCTGCAATGTGCACATCTATTCTCTGAAGGTGAGTTTTTATACATACTTTTGCAATGTCTTTTTTTCGCCCCATGGAATATGTCCGCCTGTTTGGTCAATGGTAGAAACTCAGATTTCAGAGTTTACCACAAATAGAGGTTGCCTGGGCATGAGATAGTTTGCAGTGACAGTGAATGAGTGGGCTGACAATTTTATGACCAAAATATCAAAGATAGCAGAGGTAGAGGAACATGTCTCCCCTCAGAAAAAGGGTTTAAAAATGCAAAAGGTTTCAATCAATCAAGCTTTATAGAGCACCTTTCATGCGAATCAAATGCAATTCAAGTGCTTTACAGTGATCGAAATTAGAAAGAAGCAGAAGTTAACTAATGGGAAGACAGATTGAACACAAAAATGGATTTTAAAATAGAGACTAATGCACACCAACAACAATAAAATATGTGTAATTAAAATAAGTTAACATCAAATTAACATTAAGAATATAAATTGTTAAAATAAATAATAAAAAAGGGTAGGAATAAGAGTTGAAAATAGAATTAAAGCTAAAAATGTCAATAAAACTGAGTAGATAATTAAAAAACAAATAGTTTAAATAAAATAATAAAACAACATTAAAATCAATATAAAACATTAAAGTAATACAATTGTTAAACCCTACATAAAAGCCAGACTCAATAAATAAGTTCTTAGTTTACGTTTAAAAGTCTGAATATCTCCATCAGCTCCCCTCAGATCCTCCGGCAGGCTGTTCCATAGTTTGGGAGCGTAGTGGCTGAAAGCAGCGTCACTGAAAGTTTCAGTTCTCCTTATGTAGTGCCTTAAAAATTACTAAAAGAATTTAAAGTCAACATGAAAAGAAACAGGCAACCAGTGTAAAGATTTTGAAACAGGCATAATGTGTGCTCTCCTTCTGGTCTTCATTAAAACTCTAGCTGCTGCATTTTGTATTAATTGCAGTTTGTTTATTGTGTTCTTTGGAGTAGTTTACAGTAGTCTAGCCTGCTAGTTATAAAAGCATGCATTAGTCTCTCTGTGTTGCCCAGAGAGAGAACCGACCTCACTCTAGAAATGTTCTTTAAATGATAAAATGCTGATTTTGTGATTGAGCGTATATGTGGCTTAAAATTAAAAATCAGAATCAAATAAAACACCAAGGTTTCTTGCTTTTTGGCTTGAGTTAAGTCCATAAACATTTAGTGTGGAGGCCAGTTTCTCTCTCTGAGCCTTTGAGCAGATGACAAGTACGTCCGTTATGTCCTGGTTGAGCTGTAAAAAGTTTTGTGACATCCAGGCTTTAATATCTAACATGCAGTTAAAGTGAGTCAATAGGTATAAAGGTAGGTTGTTGGATGTTGGATGTTTTAAGTGGCAAGAAAAGGACCCAGATAATGGAAAAAGTTAATAATAAAAAAGTGGAAACTTTAATTAGGAACAAGAATTATTATAATACAGTTAATTACAGTATGACTGATGCATTTATTTGTTTCTCACTTTTTTTCCTGTGTGGATTCTCTCCAGGCTCGTCTTACCTGTTCAAAAATAATAATCATACCTGTGATAATTATAATACTTGTATGAATTTAAAACCTTTGCAAAAACAGTATATTCCATCCTTTATTTACTTAAATATGTTTTGGTGCGAAACAGGTTATTAAGTGTTGTAGAAGCTAATTTAAATTCATTCTAAGATTTTATATTTTAGTTAACAAAATTAAAACTTTAATTTGATAAGGATTACATATATGAAATAGATCCCCTTAAAAATAAGTAGAAGAGAATATATTAATTTATTTATTTGAACATATCCTTTGAACATTTTGATAATGGGTGAAGTTGGTAGATATAGGGTGGGAGCACTGGTGTGGAGGTCAGTCTTCTTTGTGTGGGTTTAGTGGGAGCGTCATGCTGAATGTTTTTTGACTGTGTCATGATTTATTGTTAATTTATTTATTTAAACATATCCTTTGAACATTTTGATAATGGGTGAAGTTGGTAGATATAGAGTGGGAGCACTGGTGTGGAGGTCAGTCTTCTTTGTGTGGGTTTAGTGGGAGCGTCATGCTGAATGTTTTTTGACTGTGTCATGATTTATTGTTAATTAATTTATTTAAACATATCCTTTGAACATTTTGATAATGGGTGAAGTTGGTAGATATAGGGTGGGAGCACTGGTGTGGAGGTCAGTCTTCTTTGTGTGGGTTTAGTGGGAGCGTCACGCTGAATGTTTTTTGACTGTGTCATGATTTCAGCTTGTTTTGATTGTTTTATCTGATAATGACTTTGGACGATGAAAAGGAATTGCGGATTTTTCAACTCAGAATAAATGGAGAATTAACTATTAGTTAATTACCTTTCAGTAATGGTTTTGATGACAGTGGACACGTGTGAGAACACCAGATAAAGTCTGACTATACATGTGACATTTTTGTGTCACATTTTTGCAAGAGTGACACTCTTAAAAGAAATCTGCCACTGCAAGTATTATTGATGTGAATAGAAATCTCATATGTAGGAAAATAAATGTTCAGTGAACAAGTTGATTAGCAGGTTCCAACACTTGCAAGAAAACTCTCAATACCACAACCACTGTAGAGGCAGAGCACCCTTTAAAGGCTGTTCCTAACACAGCCCCCTGGTTGCATGTTATTAATGGTTAATGGTTAATAACATGGTTATTAACCATGAGCAACAAGAATGTTCCATAAACCAAACTGGTTTCTCAACGTGACGCAGTCTGCATTCCAAGCTATTTATATCATTGCAGTATGAACAGCTGTTGCAAAAAGACACGCCCACTCACTCCTTCATGCACAGTCACACACAGATATCAGCAGAGCGGGGCTAAGAGCTCAAGCCCAGAATGTTTCCCAAAGCCCTTAATGTTTTTGACTATTGATACAACTCTGTCAATTCCCTCAGTCTCAGTGAGTGATACAACTCTGTCAATTCCCTCAGTCTCAGTGAGTCCACAGACAAATCAACAGAGAAAGTTCATTAATAAGGAAATATCGCCATCTGTTGTTCTGTCTGAGATGATCATTGCATTACCACAGTGATCACGTCAGAGAGCACTTCACTCCACTTCACTCCTCCCACTTTACTGAAGTGTGCTTTATAGGTTCCGGTGACGAACGAGTGCACTAAATAAGTCATTGAGCACCAGGTCAGCCGCTAGAAATATTCAATGCAGTTGGCGGGTTTTGACCAGTAGCAGGATGTGTACACACATTTTTAACACAATGTGGGGACTTTTAATACTTTATACTCAACTGCTGGGATCAAGACCTAAATTGATTGACAGCACTACATAATACTCATACAAATACATTTTCAGCTCAAAGAAGTGGTGTGGGGGTTCAGTTACTCTTTAAATCTTTGTCTCACTGACTAGACTAATGAGTGTCAAATAATGTTGTTGTTGGGAACATAATGCAGCCGAGGGGACTTCATTGTGTTTTAATCTTTGTGGAATATGTAAGGTGAACGTGGAGTCACACCTTGTCACTTTTACTTCCAGTGAGGAGCTGCCTGTATAATCTGGAGCAACTATGGGGGGGATTATGAGTGTACCCAACATGGAGGTAAACGTCCTGTTTGAAAACTTAATTAAAAAAATGAAATGCTGTTTCATAAATATATGTGTATATGTGGTAATGAGTAGTGTTATTATATTACATATATATTACATTCTATGTTTATTTTCTATGTCAAGGGAGCAGAAGAACCTCCACCATGGCCTCACATCAAAGATGAGAGTCAGCAGAATGATGAGAAAGGTAAAGTTTGCTTCATGAATTTTGTGTTCAGCACAAAGACAAAACATGCAGTCTCTAATAGTTGAACTGAGAAGCATTATTATGAATATAATTTTTCCACAGTTCTCTGCCCTTCAATGAAGCCTGCAGTTGATCATGTAAGCAGCACGCCAGATAACCAGCATTTAGAGTCTCCTGAGGTTGAAGTGGGGACCTGCAATGGGGCTGGGCCCCATGATGGAGAAGCTGGGCAGGAAACAACAGTCCCCAACACCTCAATGCTACATGAACCAAATGCAGAACCAATCAAAGAAGGGACTACAGAGCCTGCTGTAACACCTGAACACATGAGTGAGTCAAATGAGAAACAAAAACATTATTTGTGAAAAATCCAGAAAATAGTCACACAGTCCCTCTGAGTCTGTAGATGAACTCACCTGAAAAAGCTTTAGTTTATAAATATATGACATTGGTGGTTTGAAATCATTACATTAACATGTGTACATAACATGAACATATAGGCATCGTTGTATTACAACCCCCCCTCCCCACTTTCGTCTTGAGCTTCTCTCTATCTCTCATGCTCTCTGTAGCCCTCTATCCCATAATAACAGTTAAAATATCTGACACCAAAAGAAACAACAATTAAAGCTGCAAGTGGCGATACAGGGACCTTCACAGCTTTGCGCATGGTGCAATGGTGAAATCCAAACACTACTGTGGTACAAAGTATATGCGGTTTCATGAGTAACATGCAGTCTCTAATAGTTGAACTGAGAAGCATTGTTATGAATATCATTTCTCCACAGTTCTCTGCCCTTCAATGAAGCCTGCAGTTGATCATGTAAGCAGCACGCCAGATAACCAGCATTTAGAGACTCCTGAGGATCAAGTGGGGACCTGCACTGGGGCTGGGCACCATGATGGAGAAGCTGAGCAGGAAACAACAGTCCCCAACACCTCAATGTTAAATGAACCAAATGCAGAACCAATCAAAGAACAGAGGGCAGAGCCTGCTGTAACACCTGAACACATGAGTGAGTCAAATGAGAAACAAAAACATTGTTTGTGAAAAATCATGAAAATAGTGACACAGTCCCTCTGAGTCTGTAGATGAACTCACCTGAAAATTTTTTTGTTTATAAATATATTAGATTGGTGGACGAAAGTGGGGAGGGTGTCCCCACTTTCGTCTTGAGCTTCTCTCTATCTCTCATGCTCTCTTTAGCCCTCTATCCCATAATAACAGTTAAAATATCTGACACCAAAAGAAACAACAATTAAAGCTGCAAGTGGCGATACAGGGACCTTCACAGTTTTGCGCATGGTGCAATGGTGAAATCCAAACACTACTGTGGTACAAAGTATATGCGGTTTCATGAGTAACATGCAGTCTCTAATAGTTGAACTGAGAAGCATTGTTATGAATATCATTTCTCCACAGTTCTCTGCCCTTCAATGAAGCCTGCAGTTGATCATGTAAGCAGCACGCCAGATAACCAGTATTTAGAGACTCCTGAGGTTGAAGTGGGGACCTGCACTGTGGCTGGGCGCCATGATGGAAAAGCTGAACAGGAGGCAACAGTCCCCAACACCTCACTGCTACATGAACCAAATGCAGAACCAATCAAAGAAGGGACTACAGAGCCTGCTGTAACACCTGAACACATGAGTGAGTCAAATGAGAAACAAAAACATAATTTGTAGAAAAATCCAGAAAATAGTCACACAGTCCCTCTGAGTCTGTAGATGAACTCACTTGAAATAGCTTTTGTTTATAAATATATCAGATTGGTGGTTTTGAAATCATTACATTAACATGTGTACATAACATGAACATATAGGCATCGTTGTCTTACAATGTTGTATTACAACTTTCAAGATGAAAGTGTGGAGGGTGTCTCCACTTTCGTCTTAAGCTTCTCTCTAGCTCTCATGCTCTCTTTAGCCCTCTATCCCAAAATACAGTTAAAATATCTGACACCAAAAGAAACAACACTTAAAGCTGCAAGTGGCGATACAGGGACCTTCACAACTTTTTGCATGGTGCAATGCTGAAATCCAAACACTATTGTGGTACAGTGTATATGCGGTTTCATGAGTAACATGCAGTCTCTAATAGTTGAACTGAGAAGCATTGTTATGAATATCATTTCTCCACAGTTCTCTGCCCTTCAATGAAGCCTGCAGTTGATAATGTAAGCAGCACGTCAGATAACCAGCATTTAGAGACTTCTGTGGTTGAAGTGGGGACCTGCACTGGGGGTGGTCTCCATGATGGAAAAGCTGAGCAGGAGGCGACAGTCCCCAACACCTCACTGCTACATGAACCAAATGCAGAACCAATCAAAGAAGGGACTACAGAGCCTGCTGTAACACCTGAACACATGAGTGAGTCAAATGATAACAAAAACATTGTTTGTGAAAAATCAAGAAAATAGTCACACAGTCCCTCTGAGTCTGTAGATGAACTCACCTGAAAAAGCTTTGTTTATAAATATATTAGATTGGTGGACGAAAGTGTGGAGGGTGTCCCCACTTTCGTCTTGAGCTTCTCTCTATCTCTCATGCTCTCTTTAGCCCTCTATCCCATAATAACAGTTAAAATATCTGACACCAAAAGAAACAACAATTAAAGCTGCAAGTGGCGATACAGGGACCTTCACAGCTTTGCGCATGGTGCAATGGTGAAATCCAAACACTACTGTGGTACAAAGTATATGCGGTTTCATGAGTAACATGCAGTCTCTAATAGTTGAACTGAGAAGCATTGTTATGAATATCATTTCTCCACAGTTCTCTGCCCTTCAATGAAGCCTGCAGTTGATCATGTAAGCAGCAAGCCAGATAACCAGCATTTAGAGACTCCTGAGGTTGAAGTGGGGACCTGCACTGTGGCTGGGCGCCATGATGGAAAAGCTGAACAGGAGGCGACAGTCCCCAACACCTCAATGCTACATGAACCAAATGCAGAACCAATCAAAGAAGGGACAACAGAGCCTGCTGTAACACCTGAACACATGAGTGAGTCAAATGAGAAACAAAAACATAATTTGTGAAAAATCAAGAAAATAGTCACACAGTCCCTCTGAGTCTGTAGATGAACTCACCTGAAAAAGCTTTGTTTATAAATATATTAGATTGGTGGTTTTGAAATCATTACATTAACATGTGTACATAACATGAACATATAGGCATCGTTGTATTACAACGTTGTATTACAACTTTCAAGACAAAAGTGTGGAGGGTGTCCCCACTTTCGTCTTGAGCTTCTCTCTATCTCTCATGCTCTCTTTAGCCCTCTATCCCATAATAACAGTTAAAATATCTGACACCAAAAGAAACAACAATTAAAGCTGCAAGTGGCGATAAAGGGACCTTCACAACTTTTCGCATGGTGCAATGGTGAAATCCAAACACTACTGTGGTACAAAGTATATGCGGTTTCATGAGTAACATGCAGTCTCTAATAGTTGAACTGAGAAGCATTGTTATGAATATCATTTCTCCACAGTTCTCTGCCCCTCAATGAAGCCTGCAGTTGATCATGTAAGCAGCACGCCAGATAACCAGCATTTAGAAACTTCTGAGGTTGAAGTGGTGACCTGAGGTCTCATTTATAAAGGTTGCTTACGCACAAAACGGGGCCTGAAATTGGTGTACGCCAGTTTTCACGCCAAGTTTGTTATTTATAAAAACAAACTTGAGGTGAAAATGTGACTACCGGTAAGCAAACTCTGACCCAGGTGTACGCTCATTTTAGAGGCAGGGGGAAATTGGCGACGCAGTTGGTGAGAGGGAGAACTGAAGTCAGATTATATTTTAATGCCTTTTACACATTTCATTTCATTGAATAAGAACATATTAACAGACCTGCATCACCATCATCACTAAAATCTACATATTCTATTTGAATGTGTGTCTGTGGTGAGTCGTTTCTAATAAGCTGTCATTAAAAGATAAAAGCGTGACTTAAAGTTCATCAAATATTTAATCAGCTTTGTCTCACATTTCTCCAAAGTGTAGAGCATATGTGTCAAACTCAAGGCCCGCGGGCAAAGTCCGGCCCGTGGTGGCATTATCTTTGGCCCGCGAGATAATATAAAATTATTTATAGAGCTGGCCCGACGGTATTTTGCACGCACCACTAAAACTACAAGTCCCACAATGCACTGCATGTCAATCGAGGGCCCGCACGCGAGAGGCTTTACCCGACTCTGCTCATCATCAGCCTTATGAAGCTAGTCACCTGCAGTCAACTTTCAGATATCCCTCTCCCCCAAAAATGACTAAATGAAAGGTGTACTTTGAAAACAGGGGGGTTGAAGACAGGTGGGAGGCAGAGTATATGCATGTGCGTAACAGAAGAACTTTTGGGATTAAGATCAATGCATGACACAACTACGGGGAAAGATCTCTTTGAAGAGGTATCCAGATGTGTACATGAAATGAGGCTGCCTTGGGATAAAGAATATGGGGACTCTCCTATCACACAGAGGTGCGATGGCTAAGCCAAGGAAAAGTGCTGTAAAGGTGTTTCGAGTTGTGTGAGAAGATCTGTCAGTTCATGGAGAGCAAAGGGAAAGACACAACAGAGCTCAGAACTCACATGAGCTCAACCTGCAGCTTCAGGGGCGGGGCCGTGTGATCACAGACATGTACGCTGCAGTGAGGGCTTTTAAAACCACCCCCTCCCCCCGTGTGGGACACACAGATGCTGCAAGAAAACTTGAGCCATTTTCCGTGCTGCCAAACTACCTGTGTGAACAACTGTTCTCTTTGATGAAGTTAAACAAAACATCTCACAGTAGTCGTCTTACTGATGAACACCTTCACTCTATCCTGAGGATTTCCTCAGCTCAGAGCCTGACCCCAAACATTGATGAACTTACATCCAAGATGAGATGCTGAGTATCTGGCTTAGACTAGTGTCCAACACAGAGCAGCAGACTGAGCCTTTTTGCACTTTTTCTCACTACCACAGGGCATTTTTGGTTTTGCTTTGCAGAATTATTTTTGCTAATGTTGTTGGCCTGTGGAAAAATATTTTCATAAGAAATGAGTAAAGCTCATTCATTAGATAAGCTGCAGATTGAGCAATAAGAAATGAATGCAACATATTTTTCATTTATTTAATGTTTATAGGCAATAATTTAAGCTTTGCTAGTTCAATGTTCAATATGTGCAATACGTTCATTTCAATAAGTTTTGCAATAAACATTAAACCAGTCCGGCCCCTGACTTGCACTGATTTTTTTATTTTGGCCCTCTGTGTATTTGAGTTTGACACCCCTGGTGTAGAGGAAACACACGGACCGTATCCTAACGTGTTCGTCTGGAGGTAAAACTAAAGTAACATCAGAAGACGTAAATCAGCCGTGGAGCAAAGTGACAGTCATGTTTTCAATGATTCTAACGCTGTGCAGAGTCACTGAGTGTAGTTATACTTTAATAAAGACTGCTGTAGAGTCACTGAGTGTAGTTATACTTTAATAAAGACTGCTGTACAGAGTCACTGAGTGTAGTTATACTTTAATAAAGACTGCTGTACAGAGTCACTGAGTGTAGTTATACTTTAATAAAGACTGCTGTGCAGAGTCACTGAGTGTAGTTATACTTTAATAAAGACTGCTGTACAGAGTCACTGAGTGTAGTTATACTTTAATAAAGACTGCTGTGCAGAGTCACTGAGTGTAGTTATATTTTAATAAAGACTGCTGTACAGAGTCACTGAGTGTAGTTATACTTTAATAAAGACTGCTGTACAGAGTCACTGAGTGTAGTTATACTTTAATAAAGACTGCTGTGCAGAGTCACTGAGTGTAGTTATACTTTAATAAAGACTGCTGTACAGAGTCACTGAGTGTAGTTATACTTTAATAAAGACTGCTGTGCAGAGTCACTGAGTGTAGTTATATTTTAATAAAGACTGCTGTACAGAGTCACTGAGTGTAGTTATACTTTAATAAAGACTGCTGTACAGAGTCACTGAGTGTAGTTATACTTTAAATAAAGACTGCTGTACAGAGTCACTGAGTGTAGTTATACTTTAATAAAGACTGCTGTGCAGAGTCACTGAGTGTAGTTATACTTTAATAAAGACTGCTGTACAGAGTCACTGAGTGTAGTTATACTTTAATAAAGACTGCTGTACAGAGTCACTGAGTGTAGTTATACTTTAAATAAAGACTGCTGTACAGAGTCACTGAGTGTAGTTATACTTTAATAAAGACTGCTGTACAGAGTCACTGAGTGTAGTTATACTTTAATAAAGACTGCTGTACAGAGTCACTGAGTGTAGTTATACTTTAAATAAAGACTGCTGTACAGAGTCACTGAGTGTAGTTATACTTTAATAAAGACTGCTGTGCAGAGTCACTGAGTGTAGTTATACTTTAATAAAGACTGCTGTACAGAGTCACTGAGTGTAGTTATACTTTAATAAAGACTGCTGTACAGAGTCACTGAGTGTAGTTATACTTTAAATAAAGACTGCTGTACAGAGTCACTGAGTGTAGTTATACTTTAATAAAGACTGCTGTACAGAGTCACTGAGTGTAGTTATACTTTAATAAAGACTGCTGTACAGAGTCACTGAGTGTAGTTATACTTTAATAAAGACTGCTGTACAGAGTCACTGAGTGTAGTTATACTTTAATAAAGACTGCTGTACAGAGTCACTGAGTGTAGTTATACTTTAATAAAGACTGCTGTACAGAGTCACTGAGTGTAGTTATACTTTAATAAAGACTGCTGTACAGAGTCACTGAGTGTAGTTATACTTTAATAAAGACTGCTGTACAGAGTCACTGAGTGTAGTTATACTTTAATAAAGACTGCTGTACAGAGTCACTGAGTGTAGTTATACTTTAATAAAGACTGCTGTACAGAGTCACTGAGTGTAGTTATACTTTAATAAAGACTGCTGTACAGAGTCACTGAGTGTAGTTATACTTTAATAAAGACTGCTGTACAGAGTCACTGAGTGTAGTTATACTTTAATAAAGACTGCTGTACAGAGTCACTGAGTGTAGTTATACTTTAATAAAGACTGCTGTACAGAGTCACTGAGTGTAGTTATACTTTAATAAAGACTGCTGTACAGAGTCACTGAGTGTAGTTATACTTTAATAAAGACTGCTGTACAGAGTCACTGAGTGTAGTTATACTTTAATAAAGACTGCTGTACAGAGTCACTGAGTGTAGTTATACTTTAATAAAGACTGCTGTGCACTGAGTGTAGTTATACTTTAATAAAGACTGCTGTGCAGAGTCACTGAGTGTAGTTATACTTTTAATAAAGACTGCTGTACAGAGTCACTGAGTGTAGTTATACTTTAATAAAGACTGCTGTACAGAGTCACTGAGTGTAGTTATACTTTTAATAAAGACTGCTGTGCAGAGTCACTGAGTGTAGTTATACTTTAATAAAGACTGCTGTGCACTGAGTGTAGTTATACTTTAATAAAGACTGCTGTACAGAGTCACTGAGTGTAGTTATACTTTAATAAAGACTGCAGTAAGGAGCACACGGAGCACAGAGACACGGCTCCAGCTGCCTCAAACACTGATCACATCTTCCTCACCTTCATGTGTTTACTGTGTTAATGAGAACAGTGTGGAGTAAAGCCATGCCTGGTTCTCAGTTATTATCTTACATATCATCATAATCAGTCAGAGCGCAGGCCAAGCTGCCCGTGATGAAACACATTAAAACTTATATTCAGGGATCAAACTTCTGTCAGATAATATCAGAGAGGAGATCTCTGAAGGACGTGAGCTCTCTGTAATGTGAAATAAAAGTGTGTGTCCTGTAAACATGAAACACTGCAGTGAGACTGTGCATAATGGTGAATGATGGATGCTCTGGCACTGCTGACGGATACATGAATGCTGCAGACGTGGAGTCACTCCATATTTTTATTTTAATTTGTATTTCTTTTGTGTCCCTCCTGCAGTAAGAAACAAACAATGCGTGCTCTCTGACCTCCACTTCATCCAGGAGGTCCACGGTTTGTGTGTCAGACACTTTATTCTCTCCGTCTTCCTCTCTGTTGTTGCCGTGATTCACCGTGAGAACCTTGGATCTTCCGGCTCATTTGTCTGCATGTTCATTCATAAAGCTCTGTGCATTGACCGTATATGGTTGAATGTGGGCGTGTCAAGGGCGGAATACGAGTCTGAACTACATGTGCATATCTCCATGTGGTTTGTGATTTATAAACGGAACATTGCCTAAAGTTTGAGTGCGAACAGTTTTATAAACCAGAATTATTTTTGGCGCACGCCATTTCCGGGTTTTCGGAGTAGGTACTCTTTTAGTGGGGATTCTACGCACTCTTTTATAAATGAGACCCCTGGTCTGTGGAGCTCTGCAGAGATGGTTGTCCTTCTGGAAGGTTCTCCCATCTCCACAGAGGAATGCTGGAGCTCTGACAGAGAAACCGTTGGGTTCTTGGTCACCTCCCTGAACAAGGCCCTTCTCCCCCGATCACTCATTTTGGCCAGGCAGCCAGCTCTAGGGAGGGTCCTGGTGATTTCAGCTTCTTTCATTTACGTATGATGGACACCACTGTGCTCTTTGGGACCTTCAATGCAGCAGATTTTTGTCTGTACCCTTCCCCAGATCTGTGCCTCCATACAATCCTGTCTCTGAGGTCTACAGACAATTCCTTTGACTTCCTGTCTTGGTTTGTGCTCTGACATGCACTATAAACTGTGGGATCTTATATAGACTGGTGTGTGCATTTCCAAATCACATCCAATCAGTTGAATTTACCACAGGTGGACTCCAATCAAGTTGTAGAAACATTTCAAGGATGGTCAGAGGAAACAGGATGCACCTGAGCTCAATTTGAGTTTCAAAGCAAAGGGTCTGAATACTTATGCACATGCGATATTTGAGTGTTTTATTTTTAATTAATTTGCAAAAATGTCTACAAAACATTTTTCACTTTGTCATTATGGAGTATTGTGTGTAGAATGTTGAGAGAAAACATAATTTAATCCATTTTGGAATAAGACTGTAACATAACAAAATGTAGAAAAAGTGAAGTGGTCTGAATACTTTCCATACCCCCTGTAAGTGCAGTGCTGCTCACAAACAATACATTCATTCAACATACCAACATACAATAACATGCCCACTGTCAAGATAAGAAACCATGCCACTGAGGCATACCAATGACACAACAATACCAATAACACAATAAAGCTTGCGTGCCAACGGTTTTATTAATCAGACATTTTTTCAAACACACCATATCCGGGTTTTCAGAGTACGTACTCTTTTAGTCAGGATTCTACCCACTCTTTTATAAATGAGACCCCAGGTTCCCAGAGTTCATTCTGAGCTGGGAAGAGCTGCTTTTGGCTTTCTTGCACCATCTGCATGGAACTCACTTCAAAGCACATTAAAAATGAATGCACTAGTTTCTGTTAGTCATTTTAAATCATTAGTTTTAAACTTTTTACCCTCTGATTGCACCTGTTTTAACTGACTTTGTGTTAACATTACTTCTCAATAGTTTTAACATGACTTTTTAATTGTTGTCTGTTTTTAATTGATCATCATTATTTTAAGGTTTTATCTTTTATTTGCTTGTCATGCATTTTAAAGTTTCCTTTATATGCTCGAAGTCATTGTAAATGAGGGCTTTGCTCTCAATGATTTTCGAGTTTAAATAAAGAGATAATTCATGAATTAGTTTCACCTGCCTTTTGTCACACCTGTGTTGATTACTGTGTGTATTTAATTTCTCTGTTTTCCCTCTCCTTTTGTCACTTCATTGAGTCCTGTTTGCACCTTCATGCGTCTTCCAGTTGTCCTTGCTCTTTGTTTCTTGTGGATTTTGTTGACTTTTCAGTTTTGATCTTTTTGGATTTTGTTGTGGACATTTTTTAATGTAACCTTTGTTTCACTTTGCCTTTTATCTATTTAATGTTTAGTCTGATCTTGGAGTCCCCCTTCTTTGTACCCACCGTGACATCTCTGGCCATTAAAGGGGCTATGAGGACTTTCTAAGTGATCTTGAAATAGTCTCCCCTTTATATATGGAAAACAATGGAACGATATACGGCAGTACCCGGATGTCCCCTTGTTCACACTACGCCGACCGGCTGAGTTTAGCAGAGAGACGTGAGAAGAGTGAGAGAGAAGCAACAAAGTGATCAACAAAGTGCCTTTTCCTTGAAGAAATCCATTTATTTGAATTATTTTGAAGTTATGGTGGACTCTGGAGCTGGACTAGCAAACAGAGAAAGGACAGAAGAGATGAAGAAAGCAAACAGGAGAGTGACAGAGCCCAGTCTGAAACACTTCAGGATGGCTTCTCAGAGATGAAGAGAACTAAAGGAGTTCAAATGACTGAAAACAGATGCTCGGTGGATCCCCTTCCTTGAGACAGGTATGTAATGCTGCATTTCTGTTTTAAATCACAATGTAATATTTTATTTCACTATAATAATCGTCTGTATGTAGGTCAAACAGTGTTAGCCACACTGCTAGCTCATTAGCATTAGCCCAGAGCGAATTTACCTCTCTTCTTTTTCTTTGTAATCTGTCTATTCCTTCCATCTTTCTTCCTCTGCCCCCTCATTTTTTTTTTTTTTTTTTTTTTTTTTTTTTTTTTTTCTCTTTTTTTCTTTTCTTTACTTTCTCCCTCTTGTCTGCATATATATTTCTGGTTTGTGCCCCCTCATTTCTACATTCCTGATTTTTCAATCTTGCATAACTTTCTTCTTCCCTTTATGTCCTGTATCTACCTCCGCTGCTCTTTCCTCCTCTGTTCCTCCATAAGATCTCCCAATTCCCTTGTTTTCACTCTCCCTCTCTTGTCCCTTTAGATTCATACGTTCCTGGCACAGCTGTGGGTCATTCATGTCTGTTCATAGTCACCTCTATCATTCCCTGAGTGAGCCTCCCCTTGTATTCCTTGTTTTTGTTGCTCATTTACACCCTCCTCTTTTAGGATGGAGTATTTGTCTGGGGTTTGTACCTGGAGGGGGCCGGTTGGGACAAGAAGAACTCATGTCTGGTAGAAGCAGAACCCATGCAGATGGTCTGTCCCATCCGGACCACACACTTCAAACCTGTCGAGAACCGCAAGAAGATGTCCAAGAGTGAGTGGTTCTGGACTTTACAGCACTGGTTTCCTACTTCCTCGGTCCTCCTCTTGTTTTCTTAAGACGTGACCTGTGATTGGCTGTCTCAACTTTATATTTGTGTTTGCGTGTAGGTATTTACCTGTGTCCATGTTTCTACACGCCGGTCCGATCAGGCAGGGCGGTGCTCAGTGTGGAGCTTAAAGCTGGAGCCGTGACCCCGGACCACTGGGTGAAAAGAGGAACTGCTCTACTCATGAGCCTGGACACAGAATAAATTATATTTACAAGATCGAGTTATGGTTCAAAGATTTATTCATTCATAACTGATCCACCACTATCATCTCTCTCTCTCTTCATCTCCCTCTATCCCTCTCTCCAACACGGTCTCAGCAGATGTGTGTCTAACATGAGTCTGGTCCTGCTGGAGGTTTCTGCCTGTTAAAGGAAGTTTGTCCTTGCCACTGTAACTTGCTAAATGCTGCAAAGTGCTCTGCTCATGGTGGATTAAGATGAGATCAGACTGAGTCCTGTCTGTAAGATGGGACTGGATCTGATCCTGTCTTGATGTTGGGTCTTTGTTAATAATAGAACATAGAGTCCGGTCTAGACCTGCTCTGTTTGGAAAGAGTCTGAGGAGAACATTTGTTGTGATTTGGTGATATATAAATAAAGATTGATTGATAGTTTTATTTAACAAATTAGACCTTTAATTTACCAGGTAAAAATGTGTGAGAACCAGTTCTCATTTACAAACATGACCTGACCAAATGATGAAAACTGTAGCAAAAGTTAAACCGATACCAACAGAGTAGTTCATTTGATACCTTTTATATGTCACTCAATGTAAACACAAGCATTAACCTTCTTCAAATGCTGTTCTGCTCATCTGATAGAAACACAAATAGATTTTGAAAGTGTTCAAATTATTAGAACTAAATTAATCTGCAAAAATGTGCAATAAAGAACTTCTTGGAAGTGTACTTTAAACACTGTGAATCCTTGATTTACAGAGCTAGACTACACCACATCACAAACTGCTGTGGTAGTGGACCAATAGGGTTGCCAACTTTCTCACTCCTAAATAAGGGACAGGTAAACGGTGCCATGGTGGTGTGAGGATGTCGTGTGAATTCAGCGTATATTCATATTCTGATTCAACTGGAAATGCAGAAAGTGTGTATACTCCCTTTAATCCTTACTGTATCATTATGTAACCTCCTATGAATAAACCTCAAAGAAACCACAGTTTGGCTCTTTACATAAAAAAACAGGCAAAAAAAAGGTTCATTTTATTGTCATTCAGTCACATTTAAAAACATGAAGGAACAAAACACATTACTCAGGTCCAGCAGCTTACAGATGGGCACACATACTGGATGGGTAGGGTCCTCCATGATGTGCGACGCCCTGCCTCTGCACCTGCTGACATATATGTCCTCCAGGGAAGGGAGGCTGCTGTTTGTAGTTTTTTCAGCAGACTTGATCACTGCTGCAGTGCCTTCCTGTCAGCCACAGAGCAGCTCCCATACCAGACAGTTTATTTAGGATTCTTCTTATTTTGTAATCTTTATTTTGATTTCCTGTTTTATTTTGTAGTTGTTGATCTCTACATGACCGGTTTCCACACCTGTTGCTCGTTATCTAGTGTGCATTAAGTCCCTGTGTTTCCTTCTTCTGTTGTCGGATCATTACGTCTTCCCTGAGTTTTTCCCTGCGTCTTCCTCGTGTTTTCTCCCTGTGGTGGTTTTTGTGTTTACATCTGAACCGACTGTTCAAGTATTTCTTTAATCTGTTGCCTTTTTGTTCTTTTGTTTATTAAATCTTAGTGTTACTATTCTGCAGGAGGGTCCTCCTAGTTTTTCCCCATTGTTACAACGAGGGCTGTCAACAACCGGTAGGGTCAAACGTTTTTATAGTTTTGCAAAATGAATCAGTGTCAAACTTTAATTGACCTTTTTCTTCACAAAGTCGAGGTTTTTCCACTAAAACACCTGAAATATCAGACCCTCCACAGCTCTATGGAATAGAAAATAAAAGATAGTATGACGCCGTATTATGTATGGCCATCGTAGAAAAAAAGAAGTCAGGGAAGAGTAGCATTCTGATATCAAACTCATAATTTGTGAGAAAAAAGTAGAACATTAGTGAGATTGTATTCTTCAATGGGATTTAGCATTTGATTATGATCATCCGAATGACAGCAAATCCTTTAATTTGCCGTGCCCCTTATTATGATCGGGATCATGGCCTTTACGGGTCAACAAAGGCTGGCTTCTGATTATTAGTAGGAGGACCTCCATATTTCTATAACCCTGAACAGCTTCCCTGTAAGTTCAGAATCACGCACCAACCACAGGTTCTATGCATTTATAACGACGTCAGATTTGAGTCACATCAGGAGCCTCATCAGAGCAGTTTTCCCCAGTGTTGTGTTTTAATATGGCTGAGATGAAAGCCCGCTGATAGGGGGGTCAACCGGGTCAGTTGTCCCGGGCCCAGGGTCGAAGGGGGGCCCAGAGCTCGGCCCTGTGACAATGATAATATTCACTGAAATTATTCAAAAACTAAATTTAAAAAAATCATTTTTGTAAGTGTAATATTTGAGTAAGCTTTCCCTTGTTTTATTTTCCTAATTTAACGTGACATATTGATCAAAAAAAGATTTCACTCTCCCTTCATGTAGAAATGGTTTAGCCCATTACAGCACGTGCATTCAAAAGTTTCCCCCTTAATCACGCCCCCTCCTGTGTCCATGAACTTTCACTGTGGCTTTTTTTTTTTTTTTTTCAAAAGACAGAATTCTAGAACGTTGTCTTTGATCTTAAAGACAGAATTCTAGAACGTTGTCTTTGATCTTAAAGACAGAATTCAGAAACTCACGCTAAGCGAGGCCAGCGCTTGCAGACTCTGGACATCCGGAGGAGATCCTTCAGAGGGAGGTAGAGGAAGATCCTGAGAAGGAGCTCCTTGGGGATTTGATCCCATGAGATACCTGAAGATGGAGAAACAGCTCAAGTTGTAGCCTCAGATGACACACTGCAGGAACGTACAGGAGGGTAGATGTAGTCTCCATCTCACTCACAGACTTTGAGGCACGCTCCTGCAGAACAGCAATAGACGCATGATGTCGAGGAAGGCTTCGGCTGAAGCGCATTCATAACTCCTTGTTGGAAATTTAGTGTGCAGGCTTTCTTCCTCTTAAGTAGCTTTTGTGGAGTCATGCACCTTAAGAAGTTTGATGTTTGAGTGTGCATTTTAGTGTTTAGTTCTCAAACCAGAAAGTGTATGTGGCTCGACTTATTATGCACTTTAATAGTCTTTGTTTCTGCAGACATTCCTCTCTGCAAGCGTGAAGACGGGCAGGGCGTAATCTCTCTTGTTTGGTGTACTTATTGCAGTTCTGTTTTTGCATGTTTGCAGAGTTGAACAGACTAACATTTAATGCATTTCTGACTTTAAACAAGCCCTTTTTTATGCATGCACTCCAGAAAACTTCATGACAGCATGCCTCTGAAATGTTTAAAAGTTGTTTTGCACACACTTCTTTCGCAGCATGAAGTTTTCCCGTCAGTCTGCAGGACAGAAGGTCAATCATGATGTAAGAAGAGCACTTTTTTTTGTCTTCATACCAATACATATTCAGACATATTTAGAGTATCGGTGAGCGAGAGGAAAGAGGCCCTCAGCCTTGCTCACCGGGACTTTCCCTGACATTTTTGCAACAGCACTCCTTGACCTCCTCCAGATATTGAACTGGCAGCTTGTAGACGTCCCGACATAGCCAGGGTGAAGATCTCAGCTGTTTGCTCTCACACTTAGAAGATTTCTAGTACGTTTTCAATATATTTATCTGTTTTTATTCAAGTTAATATGTCTCTATTCCATTTCTCTTTTAATTCTTTGTTTATTATTTTTGTGCCAAACCACAGAAACACATTCCCTCGGAGACAGTTTGACTTCTCTGACCTGACGTGGGTCCTCTTTTCCTCCTGGACCTCCTGCTGAGCACAAACTGGTTCTGCTTGTTCTCCTTCCCCTTGCAGAGCAGCCTCTTGTGGCTCGGGGACCACTGCTGGATCAGGTCTGGAAAAATAGTTCATGAAGTTTTAAAAATATACCCCAAAAATGTTTTAGTTTAAAAATAAATGATAACAAATAGATTTGATTTGGAACATTTTTAGCAAATTCTTAATGACATTTTTAAATTTAAAACTTCCTTGAATAAGTAATCTCATCCCACTACAGACAGACTAAACTGGTTTCAACTCTGCTTCCATTAGACAAGTGGTGGGTTTGTTCAGGTAGTCACAAAGGGTCTTAAGTAGGTTGTCAGGTTCAAAGACACATCTATCAACAAAGAATCAAACAAGAGACATCAGTTAGCATGTAAGATACTTGCAAGGAGAGCAAGAGAAGGTTTACACTCTTCCCTAAACTCCGATCCTTCTCTTGCAAACCTTTCTTTTTATTGGAATAGGAACGCCCTAGTTACAATAGTGGCGAGTAAGCATAAAGGGAGGGGTTTTGAAGCTTCTCACACACACACTAACATTGCTTAGTCATTACTATATGTGTATGTGTTGTGCAGGTACGGTCCATCACGGGGCACACTGCCCTCCTTCATTTGACTCGTCCTTGGATACTCCTGCTTAAAATCAAACTTCAAAGAACATGAAGTAGATTATACAGCATAGTTATGAAAAACATGATTATCCAGAACAGTTCAAACTGGTTTCATCTGCAAATGAACTTCTCCTTATAAAAACATTTCAGACAGTATGAGAAAGACAGTATGATTAAAACAGTATGATTTAGACAGTATGATAATCCTATATACAGAGTGGACAATTATTCTAACATAGGTTCATTAGCCTAGTTTGCCTGCTGCAGTGTTGCCAACTTAGCAACTTTGTCGCTATTTTTAGCAAGTTTTCAGACCCCTCTAGCGACTCTTTTTCAAAAAAGCGACTAGCGGCAAATCTAGCGACTTTCTCTGGTGTTATTTGAGACTTTTGGAGACTTTGAAATGAAAGCATGTATCGTTCTCAATGAGCAGCGGGTGCTGCGGTGGCCCCCTCCCCCGTCCCAAAGCACTCACAGACAGCTCAGTCCGAGTCGCGCAGCAGTCCCTCGTAGCTGCAGTCAGAGCAGAGATGTTAACCCCTCCGCGTCCAGACTGCAAATGAATCACGCAGGTACGAAGACACCGCTGGCTGATCCATTTAGATAGTTAATGTAGATTGTATACAATAAATATTTTGAAAATGATATTGTTGAAAAATGAAATGTTTTACTTAGATTTTTTTCAGGCTCCTAAGTGTATTTATAAACATTTTAATGGTGTTTTTTAAACTCTTATTGTCTCTCCCTCGACGTTACACGTCACTCTGACAGCGTCTATTACAATTCAGATTATGCAAATCAGGCGATGACGTCATTTAGCGACTTCTAGTGACTTTTAAGACAGCCAATAGCTACTTTCCTCACTGAGGAGTTGGGAACACTGGCCTCCTGGTAGTCATTGACAGCATTGTATGTTGGAGACAGTTGGTGTCTTAGGCCACCACCTCTGTTAAGATAAGGGTTAACATAGATGGCTTCCTTGACCCTTCTTTCATACCAGCGCTCTCCTCTGTCCAGATCCTGAACACAGAAGAGACACCATTTGTCTCCAACATACAACGCTGTCTTGAATTCTCTCTCAAAACAAGTAAGACCACACTCACACCAGAGATCATGTGACTCTAACTAGCCACAGCTAACCCATCACAACTAGGCTAACGACCTGAACACACCCACGACGAGGAGAGGTGAAACTTCTTCAATAATCTCTACCAGTCCGGTTGCCTTAAGGATCAAGCTTTGAATTACCATGACAATGGCTGCATCCACTCTTATTAGTCAAAACTCCCCTTTGTCTGGTCTATCTACTTGGTCCTGACTAGCTGGTTTTGTCCATCAGTTAAGACCTTTTTCTTTTTTGTCTTGCATGCCACATGTCTGTCTTTCACAGGGTAATTGACGAGTATTATGTGGTCACACTGTGTAAAACTGCAAACACATGTATGTACACTACGAGTCAAAAGTTTGGAAACACCTTCTCATTCAAGGGTTTGTATTTATTGTAATGATTGTAAACACTGTAGATTAATACTGAAGACATCAACACTATGAAAGAACATATATGGAATTATTGAATGAACCAAAAAGTGTTAAACAAAGCAGAATCTGTTTTATATTTTAGATTCTGTAAAGTAGCCCCCTTTTTCCTTCATGACAGCTTTGCACACTCTTGGTATTCTCTTAGTCTGCTTCATGAAGTGGTCTCCTGGAATGGTTTCTAATGAACATGAGCCTTGTCAAGAGTTCATTTGTAGAATGACTTGCCTTCTTAATGTGTTTGAGACCATCAGTTGTGTTGTTCAGAGGTAGGGTTAGTACACAATGGATAGCCCTATTTGACTACTGTTGTAATCCAGATTATGGTAAAACCAGATTATTTCATAGTTTTGATGTCTTCAGTATTAATCTACAATGTTGAAAATATTCAAAATAAATACAAACCATTGAATGAGAAGGTGTGTCCAAACTTTTGACTGGAATGTTGGAGTTATCAGTGCCTTGTGTGTTATGACACAGAGTCATCCATCACTTTTTTAAAAAACAATGGTTTTATAAGTAAACTGCATGTACCTGTATATCTGGCAGCATTGAGCACACAGCAAAGGGGTGGAGCCAGAGGTACAGGTGAAAGAGAAGTGACCTGACATAAAGGTAAAGCAACTTTGACAGCAGATACTCTGCTTAGTGTATCTTACTGAAGGTGTCTGATGTATCACCAAACTGGAATAAATCAAGCTCTAGATGTGGAGCTTTTTACGGTAATGTCAGCAAAAACGTCAAACCTCAAATATTAAACAGACGTCCCCCGGTTGTGTCTTTGTCACTAACGCACACTGGGGGTAAAAATCATCAATGAAGATGAGACAGATGCATGGAGGTGAGGAGAGCTGGTTCATAAAGCACACCTGCTGCAGGTAGTGACCAAGCTAACACTGAGCTCCTCAGATAATAACTCTAGTATCTATAAATAACAACTTTGTCATGGTCACATCCTCTAACATGACTTCTTTAAGTAAAACAGAGTAAAATGGACAAATACCAGCGTGAACATTAGACATTTGGTCTCAACGGAGATCCCTACAGCTTTTTATTGATATATCGGTCTGTGGATATCGATTTGGTGATGTCATGGATCTGATTTCAAAGCTGAGAGACATCTGGAGGGAGCTTAGAGTCCAGCTGCTGCCTTCACATTGAAAGGAGCCAGCTGAGGTAGTGTGGGCAGCTGACTGGGGGGACTCCTGGACGTTTCTCTTTGGGGTTTTAAGGCACGCCCAACTGGGGACTACAGTTAGAACCAGAGCTCACTGCAGGGATACATATCCTGTGTGGCCTGAGTATGAAGAGCTAGAAAGTGTTGCTGAAGAGAGATACATCTGGGTTACCTCCTTCGCCTGCTGCCACTGCGACCCACAAATTCTTTTGTGGCTTGCAAAGTGGATTTGATTAATGATTTCCCAAACACTGAACCAAAAGACTGTTGCACGATTCCCCTGCTACTACGGCACAGGTTTTCTCTGGTAGTGTTCATGAGCGTTCATGATGTAGTGATACAGCATAAATACTGTCATTTCTTTTCTCTGTTTCAGGATGCTTATGATGGGAGCATGCCGACAGCCTTGGTTTTGTTTCATCTCATGGCTTTCCGGGTGTTTCTCGAGGCGAAGGTAAGCTAAAAGTCCTGTGCTGTCTCCACTAATCTAGAAAGCACCAAATGTTATCTGAAGACTTTCCAAGCAGAGCAGGTCTAGACCATACTCTATGTTCTATTATTAACAAAGACCCAACATCAAGACAGGATCAGATCTAGTCCCATCTTACAGACAGGACTCAGTCTGATCTCATCTTAATCCACCATGAGCAGAGACCTTTGCAGCATTTAGCAAGTTACAGTGGCAAGGACAAACTTCCTTTAACAGGCAGAAACCTCCAGCAGGACCAGACTCATGTTAGACACACATCTGCTGAGACTGTGTTGGAGAGAGGGATAGAGGGAGATGAAGAGAGAGAGGGATGATAGTGGTAGGACAGATAGTAGTAGTTGTAGCAGCTGGAGTCTGGCACATCCACAGCAGCAGGCCGTCTATGGCAGAAATCCAGAGGAACCTACGGGACAAGGGAGCTCAGGGACTCCAGAAAGATCTATGGTTAGTAACTTTAATGGAACAGGAAGAGTTAAAGTAAGAGACAGGCAGAGAGAGGAGAGAGAGGGGGAAAGACAGGATCAATGTGTGTCAGTTCCCCCGGCAAAGTCGACTGGCCTGTTCTCTGAGGATCAGTGTTTTGGTCAGAGCATATTTCTTCAAACTTTCTTCATCTTCACTTTATTTTCTCCAGGTGGATGTAGCAATAATTGAAGTAGGGATTGGTGGACATTACGACTCCACCAATGTGATAAGGTAAGACTTTCAGTGCACAACATACCTGTGCATGTGTTCTGCCATGTTGGGAAGCATGTGGATTCAATTTGGTGATTAATGGCTCAAGCCAAAACTTCCTCACATAATGGAACCAGCCTGTTATCTGTGTTCAGTTTGCATTACCAAGTACCTGCCATTACCTCAACCTAACTGTAAATCAACGAATTAAGCTGCTCCTTGGGGGTAAGAGTTACGGTTCCACACTAAAAATGCACTTCTTGGCAAACATTAGATTGAGCTGTCACAAATAACAAAGGTCTTAGACTTGCAGTCTCATAAAGGTAGTCCTAAACCTGAAGCCACCGGGTCTTCAGACACATGCAACCTGGTAGGTTGGTTGGCAGTCAAGACTGGGTAAAGGCAAGACGTGAACAGAGAACATGGCTGATACGGTGAACAAACCAATGAAAGGATACTTTGACCATGATGTTTCACTTTTAGATTTCTCAGCAGCAGAATAAAATAGACCGTTCTTGTCTTCTGGGTCAACAGGAGGCCGTGGGTGTGTGGTATCTCATCGCTAGGCCTGGACCACATTCAGATCCTTGGAGACACCTTTGAAAAGATCGCCTGGCATAAAGGAGGAATCTTCAAGGTGTGTTGCATGGACAAATTAGTGATGAGTGCAAGGGAGAAGACAAAAATGTAGGTATGTTTCTGAGGGTGTTGAACCCCTCCATCAAACTGGAACTAACTCTCTCCAGTGTGTTTTCAGCCGGGGGTTCCTGCCTTCACCGTCAAACAGCCAGAAGATGCGATGGCTGTGCTCAGAGACCGAGCCAAAGAAATCGGAGTAAGTGCCCTGTGTCATTAGCATTTTGTGCAGTGTGTCAGATCTCCTAGTTTGATGTGATTCTATCTGACTTGTTCTTGTAGTGTCCTCTGTGGGTGTGTCCTGATCTGGAGGACTACCAGACAGACTGTGAACCCATGCGTCTGAGCCTCGCAGGGAAGCACCAGCACTCCAATGCCTCCCTGGCCCTCCAGCTGAGTCACACCTGGCTTCAGAGAAGATGTCTACCAGGTGAGGGTGGAGGGTTAACAAGCTGTTCCACTGTAGCGTAGCAGAGCGAGGTTAAGGCATGGGGTCTTGGAGTCTGTGCCTGTTCAGAAAGGACTAAGTGCTTGGACTCTGGAAGTGGTCGCTACAATGCCTTCATCAGATTGACCTCACTCTTTTGCATCCTCATCTGTTGTTCGCATTATCTTAAGGAGTGTCCAGAGTTCGTTCCAAACATGTGTCAGTCATTAGCAGCTGATAATGTTGGTAAGGATTGCAGTAAGTCTGCTAGAAACTTTCTCAGGAACTTCCAATCTGATTGACTTCATACTCAACACTCTGCTCTCAAGAATCCTCACAAGTACATATTTTCAGAAGGATTGTCCGTGGTAGTTGAGCAGGCCTGTTGTTTGCCTCTTGAAATTGTTGCTTGCAGCTGAAGTATGACTGCCAGCAGCATTCTTAAGAACCAGTCATTACACACCTAACATCAACTTCACTCTTTTCACTGCATTCCTTTGTGTCCTCACTCGTGGTATCACTTTCAGCTTCTTAGGTGCATCTTCCCCAGTGGACAAATCACTTGGCCTTTGGAAGTCTTGCATTTCCTACTAAGTGCAGAACAATGGCTCCAAGGCTACATGACGTAGATACTTGATATTTGACAAGGATTAAAGAAATGAAACTGGTGTGGACCCAAAGAGGACGAAAAACCAGTTTCATTGCTTTTAGCTTTTGATACACCGTCATGTGATCGACTATGGTCCTGCAGCAATACAACCACAAGTGTAGTGGTGATCAGAAGGACTGGTTGTCAAAGAAGAGACAGATCAACAAAGATTCTGTCTTTTTAAAGTTAGATATGTTTGTGCTTTTACATCTTTATTTATAGGAGGAGGACAGTGCATAGGGAAGAGTAGGGAAAGGACATGTAGGAAAGAGGATTAAAGAGACGGGTCTACTCTCAGAAGGAGATAACTCCCCTCTGAGAAAGCCAAACTGTTTGGTTCCATAAGTGAGGAAAAGGACATTTTGGACAACCCAGCTCTTCAGACCCTTTACTTTTTGTATTTTACATGTCTAAAGATTCCCTCTCTGTATGGGCCAAACGAGGTTGAAAACATTCTTGTACAACCATCATTACCCGGATGCTAAGCATTGTGGCAGTAACGTCTGATGACTACCTTGTACTAATGTTGCCTGTCCAATGTTAGAGACGGATTTATGACTATCTCATTTTATACGAGCTGCCCTCTCTCAACAGACAAAAGCTTTCCCACCACCACTGCTGAGAACACAGGTGTACCTCAGGCAGCTGCCTTCAAGCCCTGTCCTATCGTGGTGAAAGGTGATACCTCAGATCAGAACATTTGGACTTCCTGTTTTTCCAGTTTAGATGTAACATCCTCCAGTATGGTTTCTTGTGTTTGGTCTCAGGGCTGGCAGAAACTGTGTGGCCTGGAAGGACTCAGATACTGAAACGGGAAGAAGTCACGTACTTCCTGGATGGAGCTCACACCATGCGCAGTATGCAGGCCTGTGCAGACTGGTTCAACGAGAGCTCAGCTCAGCATGAAAGGAAAGCAAGGTGAGCATCACACGCTAAACACATGACTCTCAGCTTGGGCTGTTCTATTTGCATCTTACAATGAATTTGGTACATGGTTATGACATTTCTGGCACTCACCCGCCAAAGGAAACCAAACCAGGCGGCATGTGATTTTATGACATCTGATGACAAACATACTTTGTAAAGGAGTGCCACTGCCTCCTGAAAAAATGAGGCAGTGGCTCCATCTGGCTAGGCTACATCTGAATGTCACCAAAGAGCAACTTTTAAATGTTTTCACATGAAGGGGTTGTCCATCACTGTATATTCAAACATCTAACCAGTCCAACATTATTTTTTTGGAGTGGACCTGTGGCCAAAGTTTTGCTCTTCAATATTACAGGAGACAGAGACTCAGCTGCTTTGCTTAAACCATTGGTGGTAAGTAAACTTGATTCCAGCAATCAAGGCTAATATCTTCCAAAGCATGAGTGTCCATTTTCAGCCAACGTGTTACCTTTGTATCACTTTTAGAGTTTTTGCAAACAAACAGTACGTGGCAGTTAGGAATGCCTTGGCTCCTGGTATGATACTTTAGGTTTCCTTGAGGACGATTCAGCGGCTTACTGCATCGTCCTCAATAATTTCTTACCTGATTGACCTCAAAATAGCTTGGATTTTAGGCAACACACCTGCCGCATCAGGAGCTGATCAACTGATGCAACAGTGTCATCTATTTGATAAGAAGTGTCACAGTTGTCAAGGTGACTCAAACACCATCTCCACCAAAAATAGTATCATGAGCATAAGGCATTTGAGAATTTTAAGATTTTATCCAAGCCCTAGCAACATGACTTCTGTGGGTTTTGAACTCATGCAGAGCAAAACTACAGAGTATATCAAAAATCTAATAGGAATAATCTATTTTTAAGAGGGGGATGTTTGCTAAAATTAATTTGAGGAGGAGGAAAAAGAACTTGAAAAAGAAAGTAAAGAAACGAAAACTGTTTGCGCAGCCTACAACTAGACTCAGAAGCGGACCAACAGACTAAGTAGGAGGGGCTAAAACCAGGTTTTATTGTCCACAAAAACTGGAGTTGGTACTGCCAGGTTAAAGGTGGAAGGTAGAGGCACCCAGGAGGGAAAGGCGAGGTGAAGGCCCTGGTAGGACTGTGAGGGGAGCTTATGGCTTAGGTGATGAGAGGCTGGACGGAGAAGCGCTGGAGCTCAGAGGCTGGAAGCATTGGTAGTTGGTAGAAAGACAAAAGGGTAAGGCACACTAGGCTACACCTAGAGGCTACTATAACGCATGCAGGTGCAAATCATCTGCCAGTGAGGAGGAGAAGAGCCAGGGTTTAAATACTGCAGTTGATCGTTGATGAAACCCAGGTGTGCCTTTCGGGAGCTCCAGTACCTGGAAGCCACGCCGAGCCTCTGAAAGGGGAAAGAGGGGGGAAAAGAAAACCTCTGTAGCTACATGATGCATCTACAGCGCCATCTATTTGCCAAAAAGAACAAACTCTCATGTTACCACAAACATCTAATCTTTAGATTCCCAACAAATTTGGTTCCATTGGCACAGAGTCTTGAGGAGATATGGCACATTTAAGAAGGCTTCAAGCAAATGTTG
This sequence comes from Notolabrus celidotus, assembly GCF_009762535.1. Taxonomy (NCBI): domain Eukaryota; kingdom Metazoa; phylum Chordata; class Actinopteri; order Labriformes; family Labridae; genus Notolabrus; species Notolabrus celidotus. Next base: position 25,578,056 of record NC_048294.1, on the reverse strand, counting down.
AGGGTCACTTTAGCAAAACAGTAGATGCATTTCGACCAAGAGTTCCGGGGTCTTCTAGCCCGGGTAGATTGTGTAAATCAGGCCAGTGACGTATGGAGAAAAAAAAGTAAATGCACTACACCACCAGACCAGTAGAGGGCAGTAAAACAAAGTCCAATGCCATTCATCACAGATGACCCCATAGAAACAGATGGACAGGCAACAACAGTTAGCCTGTTAGCATGAAGAGACTCAGCTGGTCTGTTTTAGATGGTGCTATATTTCATCACAGATGGATTCACTGAATCAACACGTGAGAGGAGATAAGCGCGAGTAGCAAAGATGTTTCAACACGCCTTTAAAATCCTTTTGAACTCAAAAAGCCGTGGCAGAGATTGGCCGGTGTTTTGCTTTAAACAGCGACCCTGTTAACTGGAGACTTTCAGCCGGATGCATCCCTCATAAACGTCTTTAGACCATCATTAAATATCTGATGAGGACATTTTGAAATCTTAATAAAAACTAAACTAGTTTGCATTCCCAGGAACTCCCTCTGTGTTTCAACAGCTGTGTAAACTCCACACACACTGACGCTTTCAGCTGAAGGTCTCCAGTTTACAGGGTCACTTTTAAAACCGTAACACCGGGAGAGACACATTCACGGTTGGCTGAGAGAAGACTACTGTTACAAGCTGCTAAATCAAGAGAATCACAGCTTCTTCTTTTGAAAAGTACACACACATACAAAAAAGATAGAACAAATAAAAACTAATGAAAGAAAGAGAAATCAAGTGAAAAGCACTACCCCCTTGGCAGGGTCTTTTTAGGGGTGGGTTATGTACCCCTGAACTACATTTAGACCCTGGGTCCACCTGTCGAAACAAATGTAGTTCAGGGGTAAAGTTCCTCTGGTGGAAAAATGCCTAGTGTTGTGTATCTTCCTTTGTTAACTTTCCTACCTGGGTTCAGAAGTAACAAGCACTGGATTTGATGCAGTTTGTTCAGAACTAGTTGGAAAAAGATTTGCCATTTGGACAGATTTGTCTGGACTAACAATATCCATAAAAAATGAAGTACATTGTGAGTGGCCATTTGTGCAAAATTCGACACGGTGCTGCTTTAGGTCCTTTTAATTCAGCAGCCAAGTGTGACATCTATCAGATGATGGATCCAGAGATTTGCAAAGAACAGGCAGATAGATCTTTAGAGAAAGTGCAACATAAATAATGAGATAATAGTAAAGATTTGTGTCTGACCCCACAGAGAAATATATTGTCTTTTAAAGATAGGTGTGATTTTGTGACATTAATGTTCGGCAGACATTCAAGTCTTTTTACCTTTGTTCTTTTCAGCCACAGCATTTTGACTTTGCTGTGTTCTGCCCAAACATCCAAGATGCCAGCACGTTTTGTCAAACAGGTGAGATCTTTGCATGTATTAAACACAAAAACCAACGTTATGTAGCCTCGGACCGCCAACAGTGTTGAATGATTTTGTTATGTTGACGAAAATGCGAAGTAGAGCTGTCTTTAATTAACGCTGGTTACCGTGCTGTGCTCTGAAACCAGACTGATAAGGGCTCTTGGTTTAAAAATGAAGGCTCAATGAATGGCAATTCAGTCTGCTTTCAACCCTTTGTTGAAAAGAGAGCGCCATCTAGAGGAGGAAAAAAATACAACTTGTGGTTTGCGAAGCTTCATTTCCCCATCACTACTTTAAAGCATCCTGTTATCAAAAGGATCATGCTGTGCTTGTCCGTTCCAGGTTAAAATCATGTTTCCTTATTTATCAGAAAAGGCAAAGACAATGAACAATGGGAGTCAAGGAGGACATCCAGTGATAGGCCTAAAAGGAAGAAACCATTGTTTATACACATCCAAAAAACTTTTGTCAAGGTTTGCTAACCCACAACCTAGCTAACGTAAATTAAATATGGGACTGTCGTTTGAATAAGTGTTTCATGCTTGTATTGGTCGCAATCGTAGGGACAAAATCAAAATATTAGCAATATCTCTCCAGACCTAGACACTAACCTTTTATTGATTGATAACTGCTAGTTAAAGCTAGTTAGTTAGCAATACATCAGTGACAGCTAGCTCGCACCTTAGATAATCATTGAGTCATCTGCAGTCATCTGCAGACATTGCAGATTGGTGCATTATATTAGCCACAGAACATTTGTCAATAATGGGTCAATGGAAACAGCTAGTTAGCTTGTTAGCTAGATAGCATTTACAGACAGCTAGCTAGCTTAATGTCAACTACAAACAGCAGGTTAACTTGCGCATGTTTGTTGTATTTATACGGAAATTAAAAAGCGCATTGATAACACTCTCAGGATTTGGAGACTGGACATGATTAGACTAGTTTAGACCATAAAACAACGTACGAAACGTCCTAAATCATTTTGAACTTATCTGTCTTTATATGTCACTTCCATGTCTCTCAGATCTTTGGAACTTATCCATCTCCGTAGAGGTCATGATGACTCGCTGCTTGGTAAACGAAAAGAACTGGAGACTTCACAACAATCTAGAAGACGTCAATGGTACTCACCTGCTCAATGAGGACTCCCTGTCCATAGTCCCAGAGAGGAAAGCGGACACTCTGGTCTTCCCCTGCATCCTTAGCGCCCTCCAGTGGATCACCCAGGGCAGGGATCCACTGCTAAAAGATTCAGCTAACAGAGACCTGCCGGTTAAACCCTGCATCCAAGCCAAAGCTGCTGCACTCTGTGATGCAGCAGAGATCCACGTCCTCATCACTGGAAGCCTCTATCTGGTGGGAGGAGCTCTTAAGAATTTAGACCCTGAGTCCTGCAAGTAAATCGATTGTGTTAATGAAGTTAGTGAGTTACGACGCAGAATAAATGAAGGGAGGGGGCTGATACTAGATTGTGGGACTGTAGTTTTAGTTGTTTACCTTACAGGGTTGGTGTGTGTAACAGTGATGACCACTGGATGTATTGAAATGTGGACACAAGTGGGCAAACGTGAAGCCTGAATAACACCGCAACGGGCACTGATAGATGATGTCATCTGAAGCTGCAGCATCGATGTTGTGCTAATGTGCTAACCAAAGCATGCATTAAACTTCCTGATATAGCATTGTCGCTCTCTCAGGTGGATCCAGTCCTCAGCGTCACAGATTCTTGTGTGAGTTTGAAGCAGACTCTCTCTGTTATGGAATGTTCAATGACTCTTGTGTTTGTGTTTGTTACGTTTCCTCTCTCCGTTCCTCCTCTACTCTGATAATCTGGTGCACACTGAGCTGCAGGAGCCTCATTGGTCAACACGGCTGTCAATCATAGCCTTAATATGGAAGAGGGTTTGGGCCACTGATTTTTTTTTAAGTCCCAACTTTTTTCTCAGAATTTAGTCTTTAGGATCAAAGACGACATTCTAGAATTCTGTCTTTAAGATCAAAGACAACGTTCTAGAATTCTGTCTTTAGGATCAAAGACAACATTCTAGAATTCTGTCTTTAAGATCAAAGACAACGTTCTAGAATTCTGTCTTTAAGATCAAAGACAACATTCTAGAATTCTGTCTTTAAGATCAAAGACAACATTCTAGAATTCTGTCTTTAAGATCAAAGACAACATTCTAGAATTCTGCCTTTAAGATCAAAGACAACATTCTAGAATTCTGTCTTTAAGATCAAAGACAACATTCTAGAATTCTGCCTTTAAGATCAAAGACAACATTCTAGAATTCTGTCTTTAAGATCAAAGACAACGTTCTAGAAGTCTGTCATTAAGATCAAAGACAACATTCTAGAATTCTTTGATGTCAGAATTCTGAGAGAAAAGTCAACATTCTAAAGAAGAGTCAGATCTAGACAGATCCTGCTTTATCCCTCTTTTTACATCATCAATAACTAATTCAAAGTAAACTAGTCAGAAACATGAACGCTGTGACATAAATCAGCATGATAAGAACTAACTTTGATGACAGAAACCATGTTTGGCAAACATTTATTAGACCTGTGATTTGGATTTTAGAGTTTGACCCATGTCCCATCTGTTAACATGGAGGAGGTAGGGTTTATGAACTATGCTGCAGACAGTCAGCAGGGGGAGCTCTAAATGATTTGGCTTCATTTTCAGTCTTTACAGGTTATGAATGTCTTGTGGTTGAACCACAGAGGTGTGATGGTATTTATTTTAGGTTGCATTGATACAAAACCTGCAAATGAACAGTCTTACACACCCGATGTTACATGGTCAACATGAAGTTATGAGTTGTCCTTTTCTCTCCTGTTCAACACGTAATGTTTCTACAGTTTACACAATTCTTGCATGTTTTATTTTTCCTGTGTAGCTCTTGAACATAATTATTACATGCAATATGAAATCAAAGTTAATGGCTGGTATTATTTATGATTGGTCCTTCCTGTTCCTACTGATGTTGATATGTTAGATGCAGGATTTACCAGTTCCCACAATTATTTCATCATGTAATTGTAACAAGATCAGATAAGTCCCTCTATATTTCACTTTCTTTCTTTTTATAATCACACAATAAATACCTGTCAATTGTTTAATTGTGTGTTGATGTGCAGCCCCTCCTTCTTGGGAATTTCTTCTTCTGTTATTATTTCGATATCATTTTTTACCCCCTCCCCTCTCCCCTTTGTATGGTTTCCCTGTGGGAGAGTGACAGAATAACACAGAGGTGCAGAATCCTGGTGTCACAGCATCGTACTCACACAACACAACAAATAAAACTGGTCACATAATCTTTTTGTTTTACTCTCAGAGTAAAGCCAGAAATTTTAGATTAAAGTCAGAATTCTGAGAAAAAGGTCAGAATCTCTGAAATATATATATTTTATCATAGATAATTAGAAAAATAAGGTGTTTCTTCTGGTGGCATAACTATTAAATAATAAAGTAAAATATAATGATAAAATAAAATAAAAAATGAAAACTGCAAGCGGCTACGAACAGGCCCTCGCACCACTACCGCCTGATGTGTGCCACCACCTGATGTGCAGCAGGTGTTGCTGTGCTGCACTTTATGAGGCCTAGGCTGAAACTGTGAGCATACTTGTGCAGTTATCAGCATAGTGTACATTGCAGTACTGCCTGTCACCAGTAGGTGCTGCTGTGACTTTAATTACGTTCTGAAGGATTGTTCATCACAGATCATTATAGAAAGAGTTGTGATTGTGAGTGAATACCCATTGTGTCCATTAGGTGGCTTATCCTATGGCCAACATGTGTATACAGATGAGTTCAGGCTGGGACCATGATGAAACATGTCAAATTTGGAAGAGATTGGGTATTATATGTGAATGTCAGTACCATGTATGTCCTGTGGGTGGCCCTATGGCTGTTGGAGAGAAATTAACCCATAGATGTGTTGAGGGGTGGACCCTGATCATGACTGTGACATTTGAAACAGATACAACAAACACTGCTTGAAGGAGCTATATTTTTCCTGTTTCATGGCGAGACATCAAAGTTTGAGGCGTCTCCAGAGACACACCCTTCAACGACAGGTCACAGTCTGACCTTTGATGCTTCATGAAGGTGTGAAGGCCGTTTCTGAGCACATTTGAAATAAATACACCCAAAAGAGGAGGAGCTATACACCACAAAGTAAGAAATGACTTCCTGTGGCCAGTAGGGGACGCTATAACATATAGCTGAATATTTGCATATAGAGACGTTCAGGCTGGGGCACTTCTCATACATGACCGCGCTTGTCCTGATCCAACATGGAGCATCACTTGCCTGTGCAGAGGTGGAGGCAGAGGACCTGATGGAGCATCACTTGCCTGTGCAGAGGTGAAGGGAGAGGACCTGATGGAGCATCACTTGCCCATGCAGAGGTGGAGGCAGAGGACCCTGATGGAGCATCGCTTGTGCAGAGGCAGATGCAGAGGACCCTGATGGAGCATCACTTGCCCGTGCAGAGGTGGAGGCAGAGGACCTGATGGAGCGTCACTTGCTTGTGCAGAGGCAGATGCAGAGGACCCTGTTTGAGCATCACTTGCCTGTGCAGAGGTGGAGGAAAAGGACCTGATGGAGCATCACTTGCCCGTGCAAAGGTGGAGGCAGCAGAAGGGGTCTCAGACGGTCCAGGGATAGCAGCAGATGGATTTAGATATTTTCAAAGTGCATCTGTAGAAGAAAGATGAGTGTTTTTAAAACAGTGGGTATTTTACAAACAAATAAAAACTGTTGTGTAACCCAGTTAATAACTACAGCCTATAACATCATAACAGCATACATTATTATAGGGAGTTCTTCAGCTTTCTGTGTGTTTATGTGATGGTTGTGTTGTTGTTACTAAAATCTTGAATCTGAAGACAAAAACAAACAGGTCATGCAACATCCTGCAGGTTCAAATATACTGATTAAACTCTGAAGTGCTGACAGACTTTAAATCTCTATGAACACAAATAAATAACTCTTAGAAACAACCTACCAGCCCCCTTACTACACTGCTGCATCCACACTGTGCTGTTTTCATCCCCATGATCTTTGTCAGCATGGTGTTTCAGGAGAGTGAAGAAGTAGGCTGATAAAACACACACTTTGAAAAAGCTTCATTCCAGAAACCATATGGTATATTTTCTCTTCAGAGCAGAAACCTCAGCAGAGTTTTTCAGCTTAGACAAAACGTGTTCCTAAAACTTCCTGACCATCCTACCTCCACCATGCACACATATCTATTCAGTCAGGACTGCTTCTACACACTGCATGAAAGCTTTTTAAACTATCATTCACCTCAAACAGGTGATGGAATATTTAACATGTTTAATCAAACAGCTGACTAAGTAGACACAGATGTCAATAAAAACAGTATGTCCTTAGTCCCATACAACACTCTGCACTTCACAAAAGGAAAGAGTGTATTTCTTGATGAATAACCTTTCCCTACTAACAGTACAGCGGATATAACGTTAACTCCATCTGTTGCTTCAGATGAAACACGGACAGACGACTATCATCCATCCATAACCAGCTAACATAACTGCAACAGATCAATAATCCCTGGGCTACTGAGGGGTGACAAACTGGGATCTGTGTTGACTATTGGAAGAAATATTTAAATATTATTGACTTCTTCGCAGATGTGCCACGTGCATAAAATGCGCTCTGCAAACGGTGACGCTGGTATCTTCCTGTGGCTGAGGAATGGATGGAACAAGTTTTTGATTCAGTCGGAGAAAGAAAAGTGCTTCAAGACTTCTGAAAAAGAGCTGGATTGTGAACACACCTCAAAATGTGGTTATATTAAAACTTCAAACCCCAGATTTAAACTCTGAGCAACAACATGAGTTTTCAGTTGGGGACATTTTTGAAAATAGTTTTAATGTTTATTATGAACAGGCTAAAACAGGTTTCTGAAACACTACAGTAAAGACTATAATGTTATGTTATAATACACTTTAGGCAACCTTTTGTTACATTGATCATTTTAAATTTAGGCTCGGCTAGACAGCTTATTGGGGCCAGATATGGGCTGGGTACCAGAGTCTGTACAGTGAAAATGTCAAATGATCCGATTGTGGAATCGTGTCATAAAAATGTCAGATGATAGAATAAATAAGAAAGTATTTGTTTGGAGCAAAATACATAACTCTCCATGGACAAAGAGCTGTACTTGATTTTTTGAGAAGGTGGACATGTTGTATATCTACAGGAATGATCTGTGCTGTATTGTTAACTCTGTGAAAGATAAGATCTTGTTAAATTATTTGAAAATGTTCTGTCCGAACCAAAACTAATGAAACGTGTGCAGATCAAGCATAATTTCATCCCTGAATTATATGTAAAGTCTTGTTTGTCTAGAAGCCAAAGATCTTTGGTTGCACAGTTAAGATCTTGATCTCCAGCAGATATTACTGTTTGTTCTTGTTGTTGTCTAAATATTGAAATCATATTGTTCCAAACTGATGTAAGATTTTAGTAACAACAACACAACCATCACATAGACACACAGAAAGCTGAAGAAATCCCTATAATTATGTATGCTGTTATGATGTTATAGGCTGTAATTATTAACTGGGTTACACAACAGTTTTTATTTGTTTGTAAAATACCCACTGTTTTAAAAACACTCATCTTTCTTCTACAGATGCACTTTGAAAATATCTAAATCCATCTGCTGCTATCCCTGGACCATCTGAGACCCCTTCTGCTGCCTCCACCTCTGCACAGCCAAGTGATGCTTCATCAGGTCCTCTGCCTCAAACTCTGTACAGGCAAGTGATGCTCCATCAGGGTCCTCTGCCTCCACCTCTGCACAGCCAAGTGATGCTTCATCAGGTCCTCTGCCTCAAACTCTGCACAGCCAAGTGATGCTTCATCAGGTCCTCTGCCTCAAACTCTGTACAGGCAAGTGATGCTCCATCAGGGTCCTCTGCCCCCACCTCTGCACAGCCAAGTGATGCTCCATCAGGGTCCTCTGCCTCCACCTCTGCACAGGCAAGTGATGCTCCATCAGGGTCCTCTGCCTCCACCTCTGCACAGGCAAGTGATGCTCCATCAGGGTCCTCTGCCTCCACCTCTGCACAGGCAAGTGATGCTCCATCAGGGTCCTCTGCCTCCACCTCTGCACAGCCAAGTGATGCTTCATCAGGTCCTCTGCCTCAAACTCTGCACAGGCAAGTGATGCTCCATCAGGGTCCTCTGCCTCCACCTCTGCACAGGCAAGTGATGCTCCATCAGGGTCCTCTGCCTCCACCTCTGCATAGGAAAGTGATGCTCAATCAGGGTCCTCTGCCTCCACCTCTGCACAGGCAAGTGATGCTCCATCAGGTCCTCTTCCTCCACCTCTGCACAGGCAAGTGATGCTTCATCAGGTCCTCTGCCTCAAACTCTGCACAGGCAAGTGATGCTCCATCAGGGTCGTCTGCCTCCACCTCTGCACAGGCAAGTGATGCTCCATCAGGGTCCTCTGCCTCCACCTCTGCACAGGCAAGTGATGCTCCATCAGGGTCCTCTGCCTCCACCTCTGCACAGGCAAGTGATGCTCCATCAGGGTCCTCTGCCTCCACCTCTGCACAGCCAAGTGATGCTTCATCAGGTCCTCTGCCTCAAACTCTGTACAGGCAAGTGATGCTCCATCAGGGTCCTCTGCCTCCACCTATGCACAGGCAAGTGATGCTCCATCAGGTCCTCTGCCTCCACCTCTGCACAGGCAAGTGATGCTCCGTCAGGGTCCTCTGCATCCACCTCTGCACAGGCAAGTGATGCTCCATCAGGTCCTCTGCCTCCACCTCTGCACAGGCAAGTGATGCTCCATCAGGGTCCTCTGCACAGCCAAGTGATGCTTCATCAGGTCCTCTGCCTCCACCTCTGCACAGGCAAGTAATGCTCCATCAGGGTCCTCTGCCTCCACCTCTGCACAGGAAAGTGATGCTCCATCAGGGTCCTCTGCCTCCACCTCTGCACAGGCAAGTGATGCTCCATCAGGGTCCTCTGCCTCCACCTCTGCACAGGCAAGTGATGCTCCATCAGGGTCCTCTGCCTCCACCTCTGCACAGCCAAGTGATGCTTCATCAGGTCCTCTGCCTCAAACTCTGCACAGGCAAGTGATGCTCCATCAGGGTCCTCTGCCTCCACCTCTGCACAGGCAAGTGATGCTCCATCAGGGTCCTCTGCCTCCACCTCTGCATAGGAAAGTGATGCTCCATCAGGGTCCTCTGCCTCCACCTCTGCACAGGCAAGTGATGCTCCATCAGGTCCTCTTCCTCCACCTCTGCACAGGCAAGTGATGCTTCATCAGGTCCTCTGCCTCAAACTCTGCACAGGCAAGTGATGCTCCATCAGGGTCATCTGCCTCCACCTCTGCACAGGCAAGTGATGCTCCATCAGGGTCCTCTGCCTCCACCTCTGCACAGGAAAGTGATGCTCCATCAGGGTCCTCTGCCTCCACCTCTGCACAGGCAAGTGATGCTCCATCAGGGTCCTCTGCCTCCACCTCTGCACAGGCAAGTGATGCTCCATCAGGGTCCTCTGCCTCCACCTCTGTACAGGCAAGTAATGCTCCATCAGGGTCCTCTGTATCTGCCTCTGCACAGGCAAGTGATGCTCCATCAGGGTCCTCTGCCTCCACCTCTGCACAGGCAAGTGATGCTCCATCAGGGTCCTCTGCCTCCACCTCTGCACAGGCAGGTGATGCTCCATCAGGGTCCTCTGTATCTGCCTCTGCACAGGCAAGTGATGCTCCATCAGGTCCTCTGCCTCCACCTCTGCACAGGCAAGTAATGCTCCATCAGGGTCCTCTGCCTCCACCTCTGCACAGGCCAGTGATGCTCCATCAGTGTCCTCTGCCTCCACCTCTGCACAGGCAAGTGATGCTCCATCGTGCTATCCAAGGGGCACCAGCTAAAATCTTGCCTAGGGCACCAAAATGGTTAGGGCCGGCTCTGTCAGGATCACACTACTGGATTACTGGAAATCACATGAACTTAAAAAATGGTGGTACATTAATCTCATCTGAACTATGAAACATTCCTGCGTTCCCCCCTCTAAATAAATTTGAATCAGGAGACACAGGTACATTAAAGATCAATATTTATTTACAGAGATGGGGGATTGAAATCTTGTCAGAGTGTTGTTGGCGCTTGAACTCCACAGAGATATAGGGGGATGGAAGGGGGTCTGCACTGAGCTGCAGCAGAAGCTATCCCCGGAGAGTCATAACACTGGTGGTACAGGTGTTGGCTAACCATGCCACCCTAGTCTGGTGAGATTATGAAGCTGATGCTATATCAGACAGTGACCTCATCAGCTTGATAGGCTGACAATGAGGTGATGTGAACAGCTGATGACCACAGAAGATATGAGGGAGCGTGTTTATTATTAAACATTAGCATGGGATTCATCCAGACTACCTCACAAGTTTGAGAAACTTGGAAGAAAATGAATTCACAGAAATAAAATGTAACACATGTAGGTTGACATGTTCAAATGTTTATTCAATATACACCTCCTGTTTATTTAAATGAGAAACAAACTACTCTGACTTCTGTTGGCATCTTTTACATGTTATGGCAGTTTTAAACCAGTAGATGGTGCTGTGGCTCCACTGTCAACTGGTCAGAGAGACTGTAGTTACAGATTCTCACACATGAACAGTCCAGACAATAAATCAACTGTGTCATCAGTCAGACGCTAACTGTGGTCCTCTTATCATTTCACTGATGTTATTGTAGCTACACAGTGATTCTCTAGCCTGTGTAACCTTTGCTGCCGGTCCAGAACTCCTCTAGGTCTGGCGCCGGTAACACACACACACCAGGCAAAACCTTCTTGAAATACGTCAACAATAAATGTAATGTTGAATTTTTGTTATTAACCCAATGACAATGGCTTCATGCATTTGTTTGGGCGCTGTATTAAAATAGTAAGTTAATGCATTTATTGACTTTTTATTCCCAGAAATCACAGGTAAGCCTCTCTGTATTAACGGGTTCAAACCATCCGCACATAACTTCAGGGAACCGTCTGAAGGCTGTGACCCATGTTGTCATCCAACATCTTGAACTTCAGTCATTGCAGCTCTCTCTTCCAGGCATCTGGCCAAGTAGTGCTTGCCTGTTGAGATTGGCTACATCCTGCCCCTTGAGTGCACGCCTTGAGGTGGATCCACCTCGAGGTGTATGCACTCCTGAGAGTTGCATGTCATTCTGGCTGGCAGGTAAAACTTGTGAAACACCACCTAATGTTTGTTTTAGGCTGCCATTCAGAAAATGTGTGTGTGTGTGTGTGTGTGTGTGTGTGTGTGTGTGTGTGTGTGTGTGTGTGTGTGTGTGTGTGTGTGTGTGTGTGTGTGTGTGTGAGAGACACTTAAAGCAAAGAGTCTCAAATCCCAAGAGTGTGGGTCTGACCGAGAGCACACCCAATGAGGTAAACTCCTTGTTTGAACAATTCTTCATGATTCATCGGTGTAACCCTGTAAATGTAGTATATACAGACCTGATCAAAATCTTAAGACCAGTAGAAAAATTGCTAGAATTTGCATTTTGCACATTTGGATCTTAATGAGGTTTTAAGTAGAGCTACAATATGAAAAAAAAAAAGGGGGAGTGAGACAAAAAGCACTTTGAAAAAGTAATTTATTGAAAACAACAATTAAAGTGAAATAGGCTGTTTATCAGCTGATCAAAAGTTTAAGACCACAGGCTATAAAAGCCAAAATCTGCTCCAAATTTTCATTTTCTGTCAGGCATTCACACTGTCATTCCCTCCTGATGGCTAAAGCTAAGAAGCTTTCTCTTTTTGAACGTGGTCGGATTGTCGAGCTGCATAAGCAAGGCCTCTCGCAGCGTGCCATTGCTGCTGAGGTTGGATGCAGTAAGACAGTCATTCTAAATTGTTTGAAAGATCCTGAGCATTATGGAACAAAAAAAGTCAAGTGGTAGACCCAAAAAAATTACACCAGCGCTGAGCCGGAGGATCCGATTGGCTGTCCGTCAAGACACAGGGTGGTCCTCGACCCAAATTAAGGCCCTTACTGGTGCTGACTGCGGCGCAATAACCATCAGACGGCATCTGTGGGAAAAGGGTTTCAAAAACAAAAAACAAATTCAAAGACCTCGTCTCCTTCAACGCCACAAAACTGCCCGTTTAGACTTTGCCAGGGAGCATCAAACATGGGATTTTGAAAGGTGGACAAAAGTTTTATTCTCTGATGAGAAAAAACTTAACCTTGACGGTCCAGATGGCTTCCAACGTTACTGGCATGACAAGGAGATCCCACCTGAGATGTTTTCTACCCGGCACAGTGGAGGGGGGTCCATCATGATCTGGGGTGCTTTTTCATTCAGTGGAACACCGGAGCTTCAGGTGGTGCAGGGTCGTCAAACGGCGGCTGGTTACGTGCAGATGTTGCAGCGGGCATCCCTCATGACTGAGGGCCCTCGTCTGTGTGGTAACAGCTGGGTTTTTCAACAGGACAACGCTGCAGTTCACAATGCTCGCTTGACGAAGGACTTCTTCAGGGAGAATAACATCACTCTTTTGGACCATCCTGCATGTTCCCCTGATTTAAATCCCATAGAGAACATTTGGGGACGGATGGCAAGGGAAGTTTATAAAAATGGCCATCAGTTCCAGACAGTTGATGCCCTTCGTGAAGCCATCTTCACCACTTGGAGCAATGTTCCCACTAGCCTCCTGGAAACACTCGCATCAAGCATGCCCAAACGAATTTTTGAAGTGATTAACAAGAACGCTGGAGCTCCTCATTACTGAGTCCTACTGAGAACATTTCTTGTTCTGGTTTGGAGAGTTTTTTGTTATTTTTTGAGCGATGGTCTTAAACTTTTGATCAGCTGATAAACAGCCTATTTCAGTTTAATTGTTGTTTTCAATAAATTACTTTTTCAAAGTGCTTTTTGTCTCACTCCCCCTTTTTGCTTTTGCATATTGTAGCTCTACTTAAAACCTCATTAAGACCCAAATGTGCAAAATGCAAATTCTAGCAATTTTTCTACTGGTCTTAAGATTTTGATCAGGTCTGTATTATTTAAATTTCCATGGTAGAGTATATTATGCAGTTGGCTTACAGATCCTGTAGGTGGCACCCAAGCTCTTACAAAAAGAAAGAATCTGCTGGTCCATGTGAGCAGCTTCTTCCCCCAAGCCGTCAGATCTCTGAACACTCTTCGGTCACTGTCACTGCAAAAGATTAAATCCTTTAGAAATGTATGACGACATAGATTTGCACTCCCATTTACTTTTTCCACCAGCAGAGACAGACAATCACTGAACTGTCTGCAGAGGACTTACAACATGACACAGATAGAAGCAGAGCCCTCAGTTCTTTGCTTAAAGTGTGTCTGGCTTTGAGATATTTTGCGATCATTTGAAAAATCAGTAGGTGATTTAATAACTCCTAAAAAGATGGCTCATGAGTCTTCACTCATCATATGTAAGTGAGCAGTGCTACACTACGGCACACACAAAGGCCTGAAATGCTGTGGTGTGGGTTTCCCAAAGAACAAATGGGCCTGAGGTTTTCCAGTTCTATTTCTTACAAACATTGTTGTCTACTTTGTACAGTTTATTCCAAACCAATATCAAAAGCGGACTGAAATTCTCAACAGTATTTCCTAGTATTAGGGTCAGGAGCTCAGACATCCGAGAGAGGCTCATAGTAGAGCCGCTGCTCCTCCGGATCGAGAGGAGCCAGATGAGGTGGTTCGGGCATCTGGTTAGGATGCCTCCCGGGCGTCTCCCTGGGGAGGTGTTTCGGGCATGTCCGACTGGGAGGAGGCCACGGGGAAGGCCCAGGACACGCTGGCGAGACTATGTCTCTCAGCTGGCCTTGTAGCGCCTCGGTATCCTCCCAGAAGAGCTGGTGGAAGTGGCCGGGGAGAGGAGTGTCTGGGCTTCCCTGCTGAGACTGCTGCCCCCGCGACCCGGACCCGGATAAGCGGAAGAAGATGGATGGATGGATGTATCGTCATCATGGTTAGGGTTAATTTTATTGACTCCAGTTCTGCTTGTCAATTCGATCTTATTGATTCCTGATTCTGATCTCCTTTTTTTTTTTGAAGAGTGAATAAATTATTGGGCTGCACGGCGGTACAGTGAGTAGAGCTGTTGCCTCACAGCGATGAGGTTACTGGTTCAAATCCCCGGACAGGGAGGTGCCTTTCTGTGTGGAGTTAGCATGTTCTCCCCCTGCATGCGTGAGTTCTCTCTGGGTACTCCCTCTGATAAGTGGCCAAAATGATGGATGGATGGATGGATGGATGAATGAATAAATTATTAATATAACAAGAGCAAAAGTTATCATGCCTTATTGTTGGTACATTTAGGCTCTCTAAAGCAAACTGTCAACTGTGACAAGGATTCTTCTTTTTCTTCATTGAAAGTTTCTCTTTCTTCATTTCTAGGATGGAAAATGATCAACCAAAACTATTCAAATAAATAAAGAAAAATATAACAAAAATACATTGGAATATAATGCATCATCATCATCATATAATGCATTTTGCATACCTTCACACTGGTGACTCAACACAAATCTTTCCTCCACTTTTTCCTCTCT
The DNA here is from genome assembly GCF_009762535.1 of Notolabrus celidotus. Taxonomy (NCBI): domain Eukaryota; kingdom Metazoa; phylum Chordata; class Actinopteri; order Labriformes; family Labridae; genus Notolabrus; species Notolabrus celidotus. The sequence continues at coordinate 25,563,054 of NC_048294.1, read as the reverse complement.
GAACTCATATCTAACAAAAATAGATTTGTAGACGAGATGAGATGATTTGATTACCTCTATTTATAGCACCATGACAAAGGGATTATTACTCAACCATAATGTTGGGTGTATTTGAACTTTTATGCAAGTACAGGTTACAAGGTTTATTGATATTATGTTCTATATATATTTAATGGTTATTGCTAATTGTTGGCTAGATTAATCTCAGTTAAGTTGGCTATTAGATGGTCATCACAAAGGCTGTTCTATGGCTCTAATAGACCCCTTTACAGACTAAGTCATTAAAAAGGTTCATGTGCCGCCTGTTCACTGAGTATTAACCTGAGTTTTCTCATAACCATATTTTATTGTCTACTCATTGTGGGATACAAACTGATATTTCTTCATTAAAAAAACAATTGAAAAATAATTTTGTGTATTGCTGTTGCATGAGGCCTTGTACTCTTAGGGCCCGATCTACTAAAGGTTTGTGTGTATAAAAACACGTGCAAACTTGATGCACACGAAGCTGACGTACTAACTGGGAGCACCGAGGATTGTGTCTGTCAAATGAGCAACATAGCACTCGCTATCCATTTAGCGTGTTTGCCTTCATGAATATACAGCATACATGCAGATTATCAGAACACCAAAATACTAGAACGCTCTGTCTCAGCTTAAATCAAACAGTTCCTCCACACCAACTAACTATATGAAACATTTCAATCCAGCTTCCGCACCCACCACAGCACTGAAACTGCTCTGCTCAAAGTCACCAATGACCCCCTGCTCTCCTCTAACTCCGGCTCCCTCAACATCCTCCTCCACCTCGACCTCAGCGCAGCTTTTGATACAATTGATCACTCCATCCTCCTCAGTCGCCTGCAATCATGCATCGGTATAACTGGTTCAGCTCTCTCCTGGTTCAGTGCCTACCTCTCTGACAGACTCCAATACATCTCCATCAATAACAGCAAGTCCCGTACCACCCCCGTCACACATGGCTCGGTGCTTGGCCCCCTCCTGTTCATCCTTTACATGCTCCTCCTCGGTCACATCATACGCCGCCATGGACTTCGATTTCACTGCTACCCCGATGATACCCAGCTCTACATCTCCACAAAAACTATCACTCTTGCATCGTCTCCACCCTCACAAACTGCCTCACTGACCTCCCCTTGACCCAGAACTTCTCACTGAGCATCGACGACCACACAGTCACACCCTCCTCAGGAGTCCGTAACCTCGTCATCATCCTCAATCCCCCTCTCTCCTTCAAACCACACATCAGAAAGGTCACCAAAACATCCTTCTTCCACCTCCGCACCATTGCACGCCTCAGATCCTCTCTCTCCTCCTCTGCTGCAGAAACCCTCACATACACCTTCATAACCTCCAGACTGGACTACTGAAACAGCATCCTTTACGGCCTTCCCTCCACTGACCTCCTAAAACTCCAACATGTCTAGAACTCAGCTGCCCGGTTACTCACCCACTCTCACTCCAGAGCCCACATCACACCCATCTTTCAGCACCTCCACTGTCCCCCCATACAGCACTGATTTCACTTCAAGGTCCTGCTCAAGTCCTCAATAACCTCGCCCCCTCATCCCTGACCGACCTCCTCAAACGTCACTCCCCGTCTCGCCGCCTCAGATCATCAGATGCAAACCTCCAGTCCCCTATCACCAAGACCAAGCACCGCACCTTGGGGGACAGTGCCTTTGCCATCGCTGCCCAGGCTATCTGGAACTCTCTCCCTCCAAACATCCTCAACTCCGACTCTCTTCACTTATTTCAAAAACACCTCAAGACCTACCTGTTCAAAAAAGCATACAACACATAACCTCTACTCCCGCCCCACCTCTGTCCTTGTTCTGTTTTATTTACCTGATTTGTTTTTAGTTGTTTTTTGTCTGAGAGTGGTGGAGATGAGGCAAAATGTGGCTTACAACAACTGTGGTTGAAAGGGGAAGTTTCAGGTGTGTTGATAAACTGCAAATCAACAGAGATCAATCAATCAATCAATCAATCAATCAATCAATCAATCAATCAATCTTTATTTGTATAGCGCCAAATCACAACAAACGTTATCTCAACACGCTTTTACAAACATTGGAGGTCTAGACCACTCTATGTCAAATTATGAACAGAGACCCAACACCAAGACAGGATAAGACTCAGTCTGACCCCACCTTAATCCACCATGAGCATTGCACCTCACAGTATTTAGCTAGTTACAGCAGAGAGGACAAACTTCCTTTAACAGGCAGAAACCTCGAGCAGAACCAGACTCATGTTAGACAGCCATCTGCCTCGACTGAGTTGGGTCTGGAAAGACGGAAAGAGGGGAGTAAGAGAGAGAGGTGAGAGTGATGAGACGAGTAGTAGAAGCTGTTGCCGCTGGAGTCCAGCGCGTCCGTATCAGCTGGAGTCCAGAACGTCCACAGCAGGAGGACGTCTACGTCAGCTCAGAGGAACCTACGAGACAAGGGAGCTCAGGGACTCCAGAAAGGTCTATGGTTAGTAACTTTAATGGGACAAGGAGAGTTAAAGTAAGTGATGAGGGGGTTGGGGGGAAGGGGGTGAGCTAGGATCCCAGTGTGTCAGTGCGCCAGTTCCCCCGGCAGTCTAGGCCTATAGCAGCATGACAAAAGCTGGTCCAAGTCTGATCCAGCTCTAACTATAAGCTTTATCAAAAAGGAAAGTTTTAAGTCTGCTCTTAAAAGTGGAGAGGGTGTCTGCCTCCCGGACCCTGACTGGTAGATGATTCCAAAGGAGAGGGGCCTGATAACTGAAGGTTCTACCTCCCATACTACGTTCAGAGATTTTAGGTACAACTAGCAAGCCTGCATGTTGGGAGCGTAGAGTTCTAGAGGGGCAATAGGGCACTATGAGCTCTTTAAGATACGAGGGTGCCTGAATTTTAAGGGCTTTGTAGGTCAGAAGAAGGATTTTAAATTCTATTCTACATTTTATTGGGAGCCAGTGTAGAGAAGCTAACACTGGAGAGATGTGCTCTCTCTTCCTAGTTCTAGTCAGTACTCGAGCTGCAGCGTTTTGAACTAGCTGAAGAATCTTTAGAGACTTATTGGGGCAGCCTGATAAGAGGGAGTTACAGTAATCTAACCTGGAGGTAACAAATGCATGGACTAGTTTCTCTGCGTCGCTCTGAGACAGGATGTGTCTAATTTTAGAAATATTGTGCAAGTGAAAATAGGCTGACCTTGAGATTTGCTGAATTTGGGAGTTGAAGGATAAATCTTGATCAAATAGGACTCCTAGATTCCTAGCCGAGGTGCTGGATGCCAGACTAATGCCGTCTAAGGTACTTATATTATTAGAAAAAGTCTCTCTGAGGTGTTTGGGGCCGATAACAATCACTTCAGTTTTTTCTGAGTTTAGAAGTAAGAAATTTCTGGTCATCCAGGTCTTTATGTCTTTTAGACAAGCTTCTAATTTAGATAACTGATTGGTTTCTTCTGGCTTCACTGATAAATAGAGCTGAGTGTCATCAGCATAACAATGAAAATTAATTGAGTGTTTCCTCATGATGTTACCTAGAGGAAGCATATATAAGGTGAAAAGAATTGGTCCTAGCACTGATCCTTGTGGAACTCCCTGACTAACCCTGGTCTGCACTGAGGACTTTTCATTTACGTGAACTGAGATCGATCTGTTAGGAACTTAAACCAAGCTAACGCAGTTCCTGTAATGCCAATTAGCTGCTCTAATCTCTGTAACAGGATTTGATGGTCAATCGTATCGAATGCAGCGCTAAGATCTAATAAAACAAGTACGGAGAGAAGACCACTGTCTGAGGCCATTAGTAGATCATTGTTTACTTTTAGCAGTGCAGTCTCTGTGCTATGGTGGGCTCTAAACCCCGACTGAAAGTCCTCAAACAAACTGTTGCTCTTAAGAAAGTCCCAGAGCTGAACTGACACCACTTTCTCCAGGATTTTAGAGATAAAGGGGAGGTTAGATATCGGTCTATAGTTAGATAAGGAGCCTGAATCAAGAGTGGGCTTTTTAAGGAGAGGTTTAATTACAGCTACTTTAAATGATTGAGGTACATAGCCTGTCAGTAAAGACATATTAATCATACTTAGTAAAGAACTGCTAACTAGTGGAAGGACTTCTTTTAGCAGCTTAGTTGGGATTGGGTCTAAAAGACAGGTTGATGGTTTAGCTGAAGAAACTGTTGAAACCAGTTCAGGAAGGTCAATAGGTGAAAAACAGTCTAGGTATACATCTGGCTTTAACGCCGTTTCAATGAACCCGCTGTTGGTAAAGGGTCCTACACTAGTTAAAGGTAAGAGGTTACTAATTTGATCTCTAATCTTTAAGATTTGATCATTAAAGAAGCTCATAAAGTCATCGCTGCTGAGGGCTAAAGGAATACATGGCTCAGTGGAGCTATGACTGTCTGTCAGCCTGGCTACAGTGCTGAAGAGGAACCTAGGGTTGTTTTTATTCTCTTCTATTAGATCAAGACCAGATGCAGGAGGAGGCTAGATCCGCAGTTGGCTGTGAGAGGCTTGAGGTGGAGGCTTCGGTAGATTTTTTGTTGCCAGCTTTCTGCTATCCACAGGTGGAGGCTAGATCAGCAGTTGGTTGTTTACTAGCTATGCCTCCGGCGCTTCTGCAATGATGTGGTGGGATGTAAAATCACGTCCTGGGACACAAATATTAAATTATTGTAAGATGAGATTTTATTTTGGTCGAAGTGTTTATATCATTAAGTCTTTAATGAAGTTTGAAAGACTACTGTTTCATATATTGCACTGCTTCTTTAAGGTTGCTCAGGGTGATATTGTCTGAGGTTAAGTAAATGTGTCACGAGTTTGATGTGCAGTTGTCCAACGTTGTTGAAGGGTCATTAAAGGCATCACGACGCAGAGCAGAAGTTGTCCCGTGCTATTTCTTCCCCACAGCCCTGAAATATATTTAATTAAGTTTTAAGTTAACGCAGTAACAGTTTAACAGATCTGAAGAGATTAAACAAGGTACGGCGTTACATTATTTTGGGGTTCAGTGTGTTAGTACGGGGGCTTGTGGAAACAAAACTACATTCCAGCACTGTTGCAGAATTGCCAATTCTTTGCAATGAATGCTAGACTCATCAACATCATGAACATCTGCAGCAGGAGCAGCAATGGGGACAGTGCTTACTGTCTACCATGGAATTACACAAAAGAACCACTCTCTAATGTAACATAAAAAACCTAACACTTTAAACCCACAAAGAACACACTAGATTATAAGTTTTAACTAACAGGTGTGGAGAATTAGGACAGGATAAAAGCTGCTGTTGGGACACAAACGGCTGTCTGCAGGCCCAGTTTCTGTGGAAGCTGGGGAGCTGACAAATTCGACAACAAATGGCTCGTGTTCCAATATGACAGTGTTACCCAGGTATCATACCAGGTCTGACAGCTATGCGCCAGATTATATCTTGTTGATATAATCTAGCATCGACAAAAAGATAATTTTGGACTGGTACCTGGAGCCACAACCAGAGACCAGGAGGCATGTGACCTTGATGCCTCCATTTTTGGTTCAGGTATGCTATTTTATGACTTTCAAGGTATGTTTAACAGTTGCCAATGTAAAGACACCCAGAGGGTTTGAGTACACACACCCATGTTTGTTGCATTTACAAGTAAAAGGTCAAGTTAAACCGAAAGTTCCTCTCAGGGACATTTTCTTTTGAGATTTAAAGTGCTTACTTTCTACAAGGTGATTTCAGCACCACACACATGTCCAAGTTTGCAGATTATGTATGCCTGGTGTAAACATAGATGTTGAAGTAGGTGCAGGGAGTATGGTTTGTTTGGTAGGTTAGGGCTTGATGTCCATGTTACTATAGCACTAGCAGGGCATTCATTGCATTGTTGCTCTCATCTCTCATCAGCCTTTGTTTGCAGGAGGTATCCTGAAGTGCAAGTACTTATGTATTAATGTTTTACCACAATAAATGAGCTCAAAATAGAATCACATTTACAACAAGATATGCTCATCTTAATGTTTTCTCTGCAGGGAACACCTCATAAATTTTATTTTTACTGCAAATGTTACCTAAATCCTTTCTTCTGCCAGCTGCCATCGTCAGTTTTTTTCCTACCTGTCCCCTCCTGTGAGATTGCTGTTCCTACCATTGCAATTACCAAACCACACAATTATGCAGCAGGTCAGGACACATTCCACAATGTCTCTGTAGAAGGTGATGGGGATGGGTGGTGGTATGCTAGCTCTTTCGGTCTTAGCATCATTAATGTCAGGCGACAGCAACAGCACAAAAAGTAGAAGGAACAAAAGGCTATAGTTAGAGCTTAAAGTATCTCTTACCACACCTTCAAAAGGAATCCTTTCCTGACTGACATCCAGGGACGTGCGGTCAGGGGAGGCAGGTGAGGCAGAGCCTCATGAAGAGTAAAAAATAAATAATGATTAAATAAAAATCTTTTTAATTTTAGTTCTCTGGTCTGTGCTTTATATTGATTTTATTTTGAATACAATAATGTCCCTGATTTCATTGTCAAAACAGCTGAATTTGCATATTTCCTATTCAAATACATGGGCGAGAGGCGAAGTGCGTCAGCGAGCAGCCTCACCTCACCTCACCTCAGATTGCACAATCCCTCACTATCTGGGTTGAGGCTTGTTATTGTCAACTGCCTGTTTCTGTCTCTCTTCACATCTCCAATATAATGTTTTCAGACCCTTTTAATATGGACTCTAATTTTCCAGTCAGGCTAATGTATTTAATATTTGTGTGTTACATATTTAGTTTTGCTGATTGCATAAAACTGCAGATAAAAAACTGAGCACAGTGAGAGTTGGGGTCCTTCCCAGAAATAAAGAGTGACGCTTACTTCAGTATTTTTAGACAGATACAAAAAGACATAAGGGATATCATTTTCTTCTCAGTCGAGAAAAATCTTTATTCAAATATTTATATTAGCTGCTAAACCTTGTTTGTTACTTGTATTTATCACATCAATTGATGAAGTTCAATTACTACAGCCAAGGCTAACAAGCTATATCTTACTTGGTATCCTGACATGTTATTACTAAAAACACCCCTCATATGAACTCTTTATAATGATCATCTTTTTGTGGCCATCATTAGGCTTTTAATGTTTACCTGCCTCCTCAGCATCTTTACCTGCCTGATGAACATCACCATCACTCCTCCCCTGACAGCTCTGAAACTGTCAAAATCAACAGTGACAAAAGTAAAAAGGTACATTTTATTGGCATTAAGTAGGGAACTAAACCACTTGAATGAGGGATGGATCAAATCTTTAACTAGTGTAGAATTATGTTTAACTCGTGACATTTTATGTAAGAAAGTTTCATTTTTTAAAGTTGACGCTCTTATAAACTCTTCAGCATCAGGTGACACACAGCTACCTGTCTCTTGAGTATCCGTGTTTACCTGCTGTGTCAGAAACGATCTCATGCAGCATCTTTTGGATGAAACCAACTACAGGGGGAGGGGTGGCTGCTTTTGTAAGGTTTAGATATAGGGCACAAGTAGAGGACTTGCCTTGAATTGAAATACTATTGGAGAGTAGATGATCTTGCCAAAAATGACGAGGGTATTCAAATGAAATGAAGGTGAAACAACAAATGTCCAGTTTAAAAAAACAGGTGGGGCATGCACCTGGGTGGAATATGCAGTAGCTGAGCCAGCAGGGCAGAACAGCTTTGCGTGTAGGTGTATGCCTGAGGGTGTGGGTGTGTGTGTGTATTTGGCACTCCCACTGTGTGTTTACTCCCCATGCCTCCAGTGCTTTTGCATGTGGTGTGATGTAAAATCACGTACTGGGACACAAATATTACGCTGTTTTGGGTCAGGATTAGAAGGACTACCTAGATACCTCCCTGTATCAAACTGGACAGTAACATAGAACCCCAGCATGAGAGACAAAAGGCTTCTCAGACAAGCTCAGTACTGATAGGCTGATTGGCATCATTAATGCCAGGCAACAGCAACAGCACAAAAAGAACAAGGAACAAAAGGCTTATAAATAGAGCTCAAAGTATCTCTTACCACACCTTCAAAAGGAATTCTTTCCTGACTGACATCAGCGGTCTCTGTAAAGGTGGCAGATTTGTCAAAGAAGTTTAGTTGGCTCTCACACTGACATTTCTGGGCCATATATTTACGCCTCTGTTAGGCCTTGTCTCCACTGTATGGTGGGGCGAAGTCGTCCTACCTCTGATCCTCCCTTTGAGGTAGTAACAGAGGGATGAATAGGGGGTGAACAGTGGCAACAGGGGTGTCATGCAAGCCAAAAAACAAGTTTTTATTTTTATAGCTGATGCTCTTATAAACACTTCAGCATCAGGTGACACACAGCTACCTGTCTCCTGAGTATCTGTGTTTACCTGCTGTCCAAGTCTGCACTGTTGATTATATACAGTATGTATATATGATCATCATGCAACATGTCTCGTCTAAACCATAAACTGCATAACATGTTTTAAACATTTCCACATTGGCTTCATATTGTAAGACCAGAGGTTGCCGCTTGGTCTAAACATAGAAGTTGAAGTAATGTGTTTGAATAGATGTTGAATGCTTATTCACTTTTCAACCAATTGTCATCATCTTTTCAGCGGTGGTCGTAGGCGTCTTTTAAATGTTTAACAGATGAATCTCCTCATTCTAAATATCAGTAGGCTGTGATCCTCTTTGGCACTCAGCATGTAGCCTAGTGTCAATGACCAAATCCTAGTCATGTTGATTTTCAGTACATCACTTCCCCTTGTGTGATATTGCTTACCTGCACACACAGCTGTCCAATTAGGCTGATTCTGATCATGATGGAGCAAGTTGTTGTCAATACTTGTGGAAATTCAATTTGAAAATGTAATCTGTAATGCACATCTCAACGTTATTCTCCAAAGAGTTAAACAATCAACATCATGTGTCTCCCATGGCAAACATTGATACAGACCAACTATCTTTGACAGCAGATCTGACCCTAACCATCTTGGTGCCCTAGGCAAGGTTTCAAATGGTGCCCCTTGCATTGTAACCAACTCCACCAACAGTCACATCACATATACACTGAAAGACAACTGACATCCAGTTTAATGTTTTACAGGTTTTCTTTATTTCAAAATAAAAACGACCTCTCGACGAACATTAATAAAATGGTAATAACACTGATATTCAGCAGGAAAAAATATATACAATTTCAAAATACATAATGTTGTAGTAGTATAATTTATCCAGTCATTATGTAACACAATCATTTCCACAGTGCAGACACTTTCAACAAAGCAACAGTCATGTTTTAAGTGATGACTGAAAAGGAAGAAGCAAAATGCTTATTTAAGCCTAGCCTACATTTTCTATCTAATTAAGCTAACAGCTTTCAAAGTGTAAAGAAAAGCAACAACAACAAAACAAAACCAAGTAAATCATGAACACTTAAAGACTTCAAAAACTGATTTGCAAGCCATTTTCTTAAAAACCAAATTTGAGTCACAAGCTTTTAAATGTATCCTGGCAACACTCTCACCCCAAATTATATTAGATAAAACAATATTCTTTTTTCTATTATCTTCAAATTTTCTTCCTCACTCATTTAGGGTGCAAGCGGTGCCCCTAATGGACAGCTGGCGCCCCTAGCATTTGCCTATACTGCCTCAGAACACAGCAGCTAGAATCCTGACACATACAAGAAAATCTCATCATACCACCCCGATTCTCAAAACACATCACTGGCTCCCCGTTCAATACAGAATCCACTTCAAAATCCTATTATTAGTCCATAAAGCACTCAATGGTTCAGCTCCCCAGTACATCTCTGACTTGCTCACAGTGTATAACCCGACCAGGATCTTTAGGTCAGCAGGTGGAAGTATTTTAAATGTACCCAGAGTCAAATCTAGGTCCGGTGAAGGGGCCTTTAGTTACTGTGGTCCATCTTTTTGGAACAAAGTGCCTGCTGACCTCAGGTCCATAACAACTGTCTCTACTTTTAAAAAAAGACTGAAAACATATATATTCACAAGCATATGAATGATATGACTGTTGTGACTGGATGCATGTGCAGCAACACTTGCTGTTTGTCTGATTGCTGTGTCTTGTGTATGTTGGGTGTATCTATTGTTTTTCTGTTTGTATTTATTTTATTTGTATTTTTTTTAAAAATGTTTTTAATTCTCCATGTAAAGCACATTGAACTTACGTGTAATGAAATGTGCTTTATAAATAAATTTGCTATTGCTATTGCTATTGCTATGCCCCGGGCCAGCCCTGTTTGACAGAACAGCAGAGAGACGGAACAACTTTATGCCCTCAGCATTCACAGATGAGATACGTTTTTTTATATTGTAAACCAGATTCTCAGCTCCAGTTAACCACGTAGTTATGAAATGAATTCTTCAAAATGAAAGTGAAAGTTTCTTTACTGAGTATAAAAGGAGAGGTGTAGACAGGCGGAGAGGAGAAGGAGAGGTCTGGTGCTTCTGAAGGACAAACGATTTACCTTGATTGAAGAATGTTACTCTGCAATGTGCACATCTATTCTCTGAAGGTGAGTTTTTATACATACTTTTTCAATGTCTTTTTTTCGCCCCATGGAATATGTACGCCTGTTTGGTCAATGGTAGAAACTCAGATTTCAGAGTTTACCACAAATAGAGGTTGCCTGAGCATGAGATAGTTTGCAGTGACAGTGAATGAGTGGGCTGACAATTTTATGACCAAAATATCAAAGATAACAGAGGTAGAGGAACATGTCTCCCCTCAGAAAAAGGGTTTAAAAATGCAAAAGGTATCAATCAATCAAGCTTTATAGAGCACCTTTCATGCGAATCAAATGCAATTCAAGTGCTTTACAGTGATTGAAATTAGAAAGAAGCAGAAGTTAACTAATGGGAAGACAGATTGAACACACAAATGGATTTTAAAATAGAGACTAATGCACACCAACAACAAGTTAAAGAATCAAATTAACATTGAGAATATAAATTGTTAAAATAAATAATAAATAATAAAAAAGGGTAGGGATAAGAGTTGAAAATAGAATTAAGGCTAAAAATGTCAATAAAACTGAGTATATAAATAAAAAACAAATAGTTTAAATAAAATAATAAAACAACATTAAAATCAATATAAAACATTAAAGTAATACAATTGTTAAACCCTACATAAAAGCCAGACTCAATAAATATGTTCTTAGTTTATGTTTAAAAGTCTCAGTATCTCTATCAGCTCCCCTCAGATCCTCCGGCAGGCTGTTCCATCGTCTCAGAGCATCGTGGCTGAAAACAGCGTCACAGAAAGTTTCAGTTCTCCTTAGCCATGTAGTGCCTTAAAAATTTCTAAAAGAATTTAAAGTCAACATGAAAAGAAACAGGCAGCCAGTGTAAAGATTTTGAAACAGGCATAATGTGTGCTCTCCTTCTGGTCTTCATTAAAACTTGTGCTGCTGCATTTTGTATTAATTGCAGTTTGTTTATTGTGTTCTTTGGAGTAGTTTACAGTAGTCTAGCCTGCTAGTTATAAAAGCATGCATTAGTCTCTCTGTGTTGCCCAGAGAGAGAACCGACCTCACTCTAGAAATGTTCTTCAAATGATAAAATGCTGATTTTGTGATTGAGCGTATATGTGGCTTAAAATTAAAAATCAGAATCAAATAAAACACCAAGGTTTCTTGCTTTTTGGCTTGAGTTAAGTCCATAAACATTTAGTGTGGAGGCAAGTTTCTCTCTCTGAGCCTTTGAGCAGATGACAAGTACGTCCGTTATGTCCTGGTTGAGCTGTAAAAAGTTTTGTGACATCCAGGCTTTAATATCTAACATGCAGTTAAAGTGAGTCAATAGGTATAAAGGTAGGTTGTTGGATGTTGGATGTTTTAAGTGGCAAGAAAAGGACCCAGATAATGGAAAAAGTTAATAATAAAAAAGTGGAAACTTTAATTAGGAACAAGAATTATTATAATACAGTTAATTACAGTATGACTGATGCATTTATTTGTTTCTCACTTTTTTTCCTGTGTGGATTCTCTCCAGCCTCGTCTTACCTGTTCAAAAATAATAATCATACCTGTGATAATTATAATACTTGTATGAATTTAAAACCTTTGCAAAAACAGTATATTCCATCCTTTATTTACTTAAATATGTTTTGGTGCGAAACAGGTTATTAAGTGTTGTAGAAGCTAATTTAAATTCATTCTAAGATTTTATGTTTTAGTTAACAAAATTAAAACTTTAATTTGATAAGGATTACATATATGAAATAGATCCCCTTAAAAATAAGCAGAAGAGAATATATTAATTTATTTATTTGAACATATCCTTTGAACATTTTGATAATGGGTGAAGTTGGTAGATATAGGGTGGGAGCACTGGTGTAGAGGTCAGTCTTCTTTGTGTGGGTTTAGTGGGAGCGTCATGCTGAATGTTTTTTGACTGTGTCATGATTTATTGTTAATTTATTTATTTGAACATATCCTTTGAACACTTTGATAATGGGTGAAGTTGATAGATATAGGGTGGGAGCACTGGTGTGGAGGTCAGTCTTCTTTGTGTGGGTTTAGTGGGAGCGTCATGCTGAATGTTTTTTGACTGTGTCATGATTTATTGTTAATTTATTTATTTGAACATATCCTTTGAACACTTTGATAATGGGTGAAGTTGATAGATATAGGGTGGGAGCACTGGTGTGGAGGTCAGTCTTCTTTGTGTGGGTTTAGTGGGAGCGTCACGCTGAATGTTTTTTGACTGTGTCATGATTTCAGCTTGTTTTGATTGTTTTATCTGATAATGACTTTGGACGATGAAAAGGAATTGTTGATTTTTCAACTCAGAATAAATGGAGAATTAACTATTAGTTAATTACCTTTCAGTAATGGTTTTGATGACAGTGGACACGTGTGAGAACACCAGATAAAGTCTGACTATACAAGTCACATTTTTGTGTCACATTTTTGCAAGAGTGACACTCTTACAAGATATCTGCCACTGCAAGTATTATTGATGTGAATAGAAATCTCATATGTAGGAAAATAAATGTTCAGTGAACAAGTTGTTTAGCAGGTTCCAACACTTGCAAGAAAACTCTCAATACCACAACCACTGTAGAGGCAGAGCACCCTTTAAAGGCTGATCCTAACACAGCCCCCTGGTTGCATGTTATTAATGGTTAATGGTTAATAACATGGTTATTAACCATGAGCAACAAGAATGTTCCATAAACCAAACTGGTTTCTCAACGTGACGCAGTCTGCATTCCAAGCTATTTATATCATTGCAGTATGAACAGCTGTTGCAAAAAGACACGCCCACTCACTCCTTCATGCACAGTCACACACAGATATCAGCCGAGCGGGGCTAAGAGCTCAAGCCCAGAATGTTTCCCAAAGCCCTTAATGTTTTTGACTATTGATACAACTCTGTCAATACCCTCAGTCTCACTGAGTCCACAGACAAATCAACAGAGAAAGTTCATTAATAAGGAAATATCGCCATCTGTTGTTCTGTCTGAGATGATCATTGCATTACCACAGTGATCACGTCAGAGAGCACTTCACTCCACTTCACTCCTCCCACTTTACTGAAGTGTGCTTTATAGGTTCCGGTGACGAACGCGTGCACTAAATAAGTCATTGTGCACCAGGTCAGCCGCTAGAAATATTCAATGCAGTTGGCGGGTTTTGACCAGTAGAAGGATGTCTACACACATTTTTAACACAATGTGGGGACTTTTAGTACTTTATACTCAACTGCTGGGATCAAGACCTAAATTGATTGACAGCACTACATAAAGGGTTCCCACGCATCCTGGAAGAACTGGAAAACCTGGAAAACAGTTGACCAGTTTTCCAGTACTGGAAAACACCTGGAAAATGGGAGAAAAAGTAAAATGTCCTGGAAGATTATTCCAACATGACTGTGTGCGATCTAACAAGGTTAAAAAAACACATCCCCATTCAGCATTTGTGGCCTTTTTTGTCATTCAGATCTATTTAGGTCATTAATGCACTGATCCTCTGATTATTATTAGTATTTATCTATTTCAGTAATGCAGCTTCCAGAGGCCTTTGCTGGCTCTTTTGTTTTTTTACTTAGCTAATTTATATTTTTTGAGAAGAGAGAAAGCTGAGAGGAGAGTTGCCCATCATTGTTACTTGGTTGCACTAATAAGGTGAAGTGCTGTACATTTGCGCTTGCATTATTCTATAATCAATTTGCCATAACTTTTAAGAATGTAAGAGATGATTTCATTGATAGCCATAGACTGCATGTCTTTCAATGTAGACTTCCACTGAGAGGAACATATTAGACTATTTAGGAACTAAATTAGGAACTAAATTTCAACTGTCATACCAGCTTGATCATCACTGAAAATGTCCCGGAAATGTCCTGGAAAATGATCTCTGGAAAAGAGTGGGAACCCTGTACATAATACTCATACAAATACATTTTCAGCTCAAAGAAGTGGTGTGGGGGTTCAGTTACTCTTTAAATCTTTGTCTCACTGACTAGACTAATGAGTGTCAAATAATGTTGTTGTTGGGAACATAATGCAGCCGAGGGGACTTCATTGTGTTTTAATCTTTGTGGACTATGTAAGGTGAACGTGGAGTCACACCTTGTCACTTTTTCTTCCAGTGAGGAGCTGCCTGTATAATCTGGAGCAACTATGGGGGGGATTATGAGTGTACCCAACATGGAGGTAAACGTCCTGTTTGAAAACTTCATTAACAAAATGAAATGCTGTTTCATAAATATATGTATATGTGATAATGAGTAGTGTTATTATATTACATATATATTACATTCTATGTATATTTTCTATGTCAAGGGAGCAGAAGAACCTCCACCATGGCCTCACATCAAAGATGAGAGTCAGCAGAGCGATGAGAGAGGTAAAGTTTGCTTCATGAATTTTGTGTTCAGCACAAAGACAAACCATGCAGTCTCTAATAGTTGAACTGAGAAGCATTATTATGAATATCATTTCTCCACAGTTCTCTGCCCTTCAATGAAGCCTGCAGTTGATCATGTAAGCAGCACACCACATAACCAGCATTTAGAGACTCCTGAGGTTGAAGTGGGGACCTGCAATGGGGCTGGGCCCCATGATGGAGAAGCTGGGCAGGAGGCGACAGTCCCCAACACCTCAATGCTACATGAACCAAATGCAGAACCAATCAAAGAACAGAGGGCAGAGCCTGCTGTAACACCTGAACACATGAGTGAGTCAAATGAGAAACAAAAACATTATTTGTGAAAAATCAAGAAAATAGTTACACAGTCCCTCTGAGTCTGTAGATGAACTCACCTGAAAAGCTTTTGTTTATAAATATATGACATTGGTGGTTTGAAATCATTACATTAACATGTGTACATAACATGAACATATAGGCATCGTTGTATTACAACCCCCCCTCCCCACTTTCGTCTTGAGCTTCTCTCTATCTCTCATGCTCTCTGTAGCCCTCTATCCCATAATAACAGTTAAAATATCTGACACCAAAATTTAACAACACTTAAACCTTCACAGACCTTCACAGACCTTCACAGCTTTGCGCATGGTGCAATGGTGAAATCCAAACACTACTGTGGTACAAAGTATATGCGGTTTCATGAGTAACATGCAGTCTCTAATAGTTGAACTGAGAAGCATTGTTATGAATATCATTTCTCCACAGTTCTCTGCCCTTCAATGAAGCAAGCAGTTGATCATGTAAGCAGCACGCCAGATAACCAGCATTTAGAGACTCCTGAGGATCAAGTGGGGACCTGCACTGTGGCTGGGCACCATGATGGAGAAGCTGAGCAGGAAACAACAGTCCCCAACACCTCAATGTTAAATGAACCAAATGCAGAACCAATCAAAGAACAGAGGGCAGAGCCTGCTGTAACACCTGAACACATGAGTGAGTCAAATGAGAAACAAAAACATTGTTTGTGAAAAATCATGAAAATAGTTACACAGTCCCTCTGAGTCTGTAGATGAACTCACCTGAAAAGCTTTTGTTTATAGATATATTAGATTGGTGGACGAAAGTGGGGAGGGTGTCCCCACTTTCGTCTTGAGCTTCTCTCTATCTCTCATGCTCTCTTTAGCCCTCTATCCCATAATAACAGTTAAAATATCTGACACCAAAAGAAACAACAATTAAAGCTGCAAGTGGCGATACAGGGACCTTCACAGTTTTGCGCATGGTGCAATGGTGAAATCCAAACACTACTGTGGTACAAAGTATATGCGGTTTCATGAGTAACATGCAGTCTCTAATAGTTGAACTGAGAAGCATAATTATGAATATCATTTCTCCACAGTTCTCTGCCCTTCAATGAAGCAAGCAGTTGATCATGTAAGCAGCACGTCAGATAACCAGCATTTAGAGACTCCTGAGGTTGAAGTGGGGACCTGCACTGTGGCTGGGCCCCATGATGGAAAAGCTGAGCAGGAAACAACAGTCCCCAACACCTCAATGTTAAATGAACCAAATGCAGAACCAATCAAAGAACAGAGGGCAGAGCCTGCTGTAACACCTGAACACATGAGTGAGTCAAATGAGAAACAAAAACATAATTTGTGAAAAATCAAGAAAATAGTCACACAGTCCCTCTGAGTCTGTAGATGAACTCACCTGAAAAAGCTTTTGTTTATAAATATATCAGATTGGTGGTTTTGAAATCATTACATTAACATGTGTACATAACATGAACATATAGGCATCGTTGTATTACAACCCCCCCTCCCCACTTTCGTCTTGAGCTTCTCTCTATCTCTCATGCTCTCTTTAGCCCTCTATCCCATAATAACAGTTAAAATATCTGACACCAAAAGAAACAACAATTAAAGCTGCAAGTGGCAATACAGGGACCTTCACAACTTTTTGCATGGTGCAATGGTGAAATCCAAACACTACTGTGGTACAAAGTATATGCGGTTTCATGAGTAACATGCAGTCTCTAATAGTTGAACTGAGAAGCATTGTTATGAATATCATTTCTCCACAGTTCTCTGCCCTTCAATGAAGCCTGCAGTTGATCATGTAAGCAGCACGCCAGATAACCAGTATTTAGAGACTCCTGAGGATCAAGTGGGGACCTGCACTGGGGCTGGACTCCATGATGGAGAAGCTGAGCAGGAAACAACAGTCCCCAACACCTCAATGTTAAATGAACCAAATGCAGAACCAATCAAAGAACAGAGGGCAGAGCCTGCTGTAACACCTGAACACATGAGTGAGTCAAATGAGAAACAAAAACATTGTTTGTGAAAAATCATGAAAATAGTTACACAGTCCCTCTGAGTCTGTAGATGAACTCACCTGAAAAAGCTTTTGTTTATAAATATATGAGTTGGTGGACGAAAGTGTGGAGGGTGTCCCCACTTTCGTCTTGAGCTTCTCTCTATCTCTCATGCTCTCTTTAGCCCTCTATCCCATAATAACAGTTAAAATATCTGACACCAAAAGAAACAACAATTAAAGCTGCAAGTGGCGATACAGGGACCTTCACAGCTTTGCGCATGGTGCAATGGTGAAATCCAAACACTACTGTGGTACAAAGTATATGCGGTTTCATGAGTAACATGCAGTCTCTAATAGTTGAACTGAGAAGCATTGTTATGAATATCATTTCTCCACAGTTCTCTGCCCTTCAATGAAGCCTGCAGTTGATCATGTAAGCAGCACGCCAGATAACCAGCATTTAGAGACTCCTGAGGTTGAAGTGGAGACCTACACTGTGGCTGGACTGCATGATGGAGAAGCTGAGCAGGAAGCAACAGTCCCCAACACCTCAATGCTACATGAACCAAATGCAGAACCAATCAAAGAAGGGACTACAGAGCCTGCTGTAACACCTGAACACATGAGTGAGTCAAATGAGAAACAAAAACATAATTTGTGAAAAATCATGAAAATAGTCACACAGTCCCTCTGAGTCTGTAGATGAACTCACTTGAAAAAGCTTTTGTTTATAAATATATCAGATTGGTGGTTTTGAAGTCATTACATTAACATGTGTACATAACATGAACATATAGGCATCGTTGTCTTACAATGTTGTATTACAACTTTCAAGATGAAAGTGTGGAGGGTGTCCCCACTTTCGTATTGAGCTTCTCTCTAGCTCTCATGCTCTCTTTAGCCCTCTATCCCATAATAACAGTTAAAATATCTGACACCAAAAGAAACAACAATTAAAGCTGCAAGTGGCAATACAGGGACCTTCACAGCTTTGCGCATGGTGCAATGGTGAAATCCAAACACTACTGTGGTACAAAGTATATGCGGTTTCATGAGTAACATGCAGTCTCTAATAGTTGAACTGAGAAGCATTGTTATGAATATCATTTCTCCACAGTTCTCTGCCCTTCAATGAAGCCTGCAGTTGATTATGTAAGCAGCAAGCCAGATAACCAGCATTTAGAGACTTCTGAGGATCAAGTGGGGACCTGCACTGGGGCTGGACTCCATGATGGAGAAGCTGAGCAGGAAACAACAGTCCCCAACACCTCAATGTTAAATGAACCAAATGCAGAACCAATCAAAGAACAGAGGGCAGAGCCTGCTGTAACACCTGAACACATGAGTGAGTCAAATGAGAAACAAAAACATTGTTTGTGAAAAATCAAGAAAATAGTTACACAGTCCCTCTGAGTCTGTAGATGAACTCACCTGAAAAAGCTTTTGTTTATAAATATATGAGTTGGTGGACGAAAGTGTGGAGGGTGTCCCCACTTTCGTCTTGAGCTTCTCTCTATCTCTCATGCTCTCTTTAGCCCTCTATCCCATAATAACAGTTAAAATATCTGACACCAAAAGAAACAACAATTAAAGCTGCAAGTGGCAATACAGGGACCTTCACAGCTTTGCGCATGGTGCAATGGTGAAATCCAAACACTACTGTGGTACAAAGTATATGCGGTTTCATGAGTAACATGCAGTCTCTAATAGTTGAACTGAGAAGCATTGTTATGAATATCATTTCTCCACAGTTCTCTGCCCTTCAATGAAGCCTGCAGTTGATCATGTAAGCAGCACGCCAGATAACCAGCATTTAGAGACTCCTGAGGTTGAAGTGGTGACCTGCACTGTGGCTGGACTGCATGATGGAGAAGCTGAGCAGGAAGCAACAGTCCCCAACACCTCAATGCTACATGAACCAAATGCAGAACCAATCAAAGAAGGGACTACAGAGCCTGCTGTAACACCTGAACACATGAGTGAGTCAAATGAGAAACAAAAACATAATTTGTGAAAAATCATGAAAATAGTCACACAGTCCCTCTGAGTCTGTAGATGAACTCACCTGAAAAAGCTTTAGTTTATAAATATATCAGATTGGTGGTTTTGAAGTCATTACATTAACATGTGTACATAACATGAACATATAGGCATCGTTGTCTTACAATGTTGTATTACAACTTTCAAGATGAAAGTGTGGAGGGTGTCCCCACTTTCGTATTGAGCTTCTCTCTAGCTCTCATGCTCTCTTTAGCCCTCTATCCCATAATAACAGTTAAAATATCTGACACCAAAAGAAACAACAATTAAAGCTGCAAGTGGCAATACAGGGACCTTCACAGCTTTGCGCATGGTGCAATGGTGAAATCCAAACACTACTGTGGTACAAAGTATATGCGGTTTCATGAGTAACATGCAGTCTCTAATAGTTGAACTGAGAAGCATTGTTATGAATATCATTTCTCCACAGTTCTCTGCCCTTCAATGAAGCCTGCAGTTGATTATGTAAGCAGCAAGCCAGATAACCAGCATTTAGAGACTCCTGAGGTTGAAGTGGGGACCTGCACTGTGGCTGGGCGCCATGATGGAAAAGCTGAACAGGAGGCGACAGTCCCCAACACCTCAATGCTACATGAACCAAATGCAGAACCAATCAAAGAAGGGACAACAGAGCCTGCTGTAACACCTGAACACATGAGTGAGTCAAATGAGAAACAAAAACATAATTTGTGAAAAATCAAGAAAATAGTCACACAGTCCCTCTGAGTCTGTAGATGAACTCACCTGAAAAAGCTTTGTTTATAAATATATTAGATTGGTGGTTTTGAAATCATTACATTAACATGTGTACATAACATGAACATATAGGCATCGTTGTCTTACAATGTTGTATTACAACTTTCAAGACAAAAGTGTGGAGGGTGTCCCCACTTTCGTCTTGAGCTTCTCTCTATCTCTCATGCTCTCTTTAGCCCTCTATCCCATAATAACAGTTAAAATATCTGACACCAAAAGAAACAACAATTAAAGCTGCAAGTGGCGATAAAGGGACCTTCACAACTTTTCGCATGGTGCAATGGTGAAATCCAAACACTACTGTGGTACAAAGTATATGCGGTTTCATGAGTAACATGCAGTCTCTAATAGTTGAACTGAGAAGCATAATTATGAATATCATTTCTCCACAGTTCTCTGCCCTTCAATGAAGCCTGCAGTTGATAATGTAAGCAGCACGTCAGATAACCAGCATTTAGAGACTTCTGTGGTTGAAGTGGGGACCTGCCCTGGGGGTGGTCTCCATGATGGAAAAGCTGAGCAGGAGGCAACAGTCCCCAACACCTCACTGCTACATGAACCAAATGCAGAACCAATCAAAGAAGGGACAACAGAGCCTGCTGTAACACCTGAACACATGAGTGAGTCAAATGAGAAACAAAAACATTGTTTGTGAAAAATCAAGAAAATAGTCACACAGTCCCTCTGAGTCTGTAGATGAACTCACCTGAAAAGTTTTGTTTATAAATATATTAGATTGGTGGACGAAAGTGTGGAGGGTGTCCCCACTTTCGTCTTGAGCTTCTCTCTATCTCTCATGCTCTCTTTAGCCCTCTATCCCATAATAACAGTTAAAATATCTGACACCAAAAGAAACAACAATTAAAGCTGCAAGTGGCGATACAGGGACCTTCACAGCTTTGCGCATGGTGCAATGGTGAAATCCAAACACTACTGTGGTACAAAGTATATGCGGTTTCATGAGTAACATGCAGTCTCTAATAGTTGAACTGAGAAGCATTGTTATGAATATCATTTCTCCACAGTTCTCTGCCCTTCAATGAAGCCTGCAGTTGATCATGTAAGCAGCACGCCAGATAACCAGTATTTAGAGACTCCTGAGGTTGAAGTGGAGACCTGCACTGTGGCTGGACTGCATGATGGAGAAGCTGAGCAGGAAGCAACAGTCCCCAACACCTCAATGCTACATGAACCAAATGCAGAACCAATCAAAGAAGGGACAACAGAGCCTGCTGTAACACCTGAACACATGAGTGAGTCAAATGAGAAACAAAAACATAATTTGTGAAAAATCATGAAAATAGTCACACAGTCCCTCTGAGTCTGTAGATGAACTCACTTGAAAAAGCTTTTGTTTATAAATATATCAGATTGGTGGTTTTGAAGTCATTACATTAACATGTGTACATAACATGAACATATAGGCATCGTTGTCTTACAATGTTGTATTACAACTTTCAAGATGAAAGTGTGGAGGGTGTCCCCACTTTCGTATTGAGCTTCTCTCTATCTCTCATGCTCTCTTTAGCCCTCTATCCCATAATAACAGTTAAAATATCTGACACCAAAAGAAACAACAATTAAAGCTGCAAGTGGCAATACAGGGACCTTCACAGCTTTGCGCATGGTGCAATGGTGAAATCCAAACACTACTGTGGTACAAAGTATATGCGGTTTCATGAGTAACATGCAGTCTCTAATAGTTGAACTGAGAAGCATTGTTATGAATATCATTTCTCCACAGTTCTCTGCCCTTCAATGAAGCCTGCAGTTGATTATGTAAGCAGCAAGCCAGATAACCAGCATTTAGAGACTTCTGAGGTTGAAGTGGGGACCTGAGGTCTCATTTATAAAGGTTGCTTACGCACAAAACGGGGCCTGAAATTGGTGTACGCCAGTTTTCACGCCAAGTTTGTTATTTATAAAAACAAACTTGAGGTGAAAATGTGACTACTGGTAAGCAAACTCTGACCCAGGCGTACGCTCATTTTAGAGGCAGGGGGAAATTGGCGACGCAGTTGGTGAGAGGGAGAACTGAAGTCAGATTATATTTTAATGCCTTTTACACATTTCATTTCATTGAATAAGAACATATTAACAGACCTGCATCACCATCATCACTAAAATCTACATATTCTATTTGAATGTGTGTCTGTGGTGAGTCGTTTCTAATAAGCTGTCATTAAAAGATAAAAGCGTGACTTAAAGTTCATCAAATATTTCATCAGCTTTGTCTCACATTTCTCCAAAGTGTAGAGCATATGTGTCAAACTCAAGGCCCGCGGGCAAAGTCCGGCCCGTGGTGGCATTATCTTTGGCCCGCGAGATAATATAAAATTATTTATAGAGCTGGCCCGACGGTATTTTGCACGCACCACTAAAACTACAAGTCCCACAATGCACTGCATGTCAATCGAGGGCCCGCACGCGAGAGGCTTTACCCGACTCTGCTCATCATCAGCCTTATGAAGCTAGTCACCTGCAGTCAACTTTCAGATATCCCTCTCCCCCAAAAATGACTAAATGAAAGGTGTACTTTGAAAACAGGGGGGTTCAAGACAGGTGGGAGGCAGAGTATATGCATGTGCGTAACAGAAGAACTTTTGGGATTAAGATCAATGCATGGCACAACTACGGGGAAAGATCTCTTTGAAGAGGTATCCAGATGTGTACATGAAATGAGGCTGCCTTGGGATAAAGAATATGGGGACTCTCCTATCACACAGAGGTAAGATGGCTAAGCCAAGGAAAAGTGCTGTAAAGGTGTTTCGAGTTGTGTGAGAAGATCTGTCAGTTCATGGAGAGCAAAGGGAAAGACATAACAGAGCTCAGAACTCACATGCGCTCAACCTGCAGCTTCAGGGGCGGGGCCGTGTGATCACAGACATGTACGCTGCAGTGAAGGCTTTTTAACCAAGCTGCGCCTGTGGGACACGCAGATGCTGCAAGAAAACTTGAGCCATTTTCCGTGCTGCCGAACTACCTGTGTGAACAACTGTTCTCTTTGATGAAGTTAAACAAAACATCTCACAGTAGTCGTCTTACTGATGAACACCTTCACTCTATCCTGAGGATTTCCTCAGCTCAGAGCCTGACCCCAAACATTGATGAACTTACATCCAAGATGAGATGCTGAGTATCTGGCTTAGACTAGTGTCCAACACAGAGCAGCAGACTGAGCCTTTTTGCACTTTTTCTCACTACCACAGGGCATTTTTGGTTTTGCTTTGCAGAATTATTTTTGCTAATGTTGTTGGCCTGTGGAAAAATATTTTCATAAGAAATGAGTAAAGCTCATTCATTAGATAAGCTGCAGATTGAGCAATAAGAAATGAATGCAACATATTTTTCATTTATTTAATGTTTATAGGCAATAATTTAAGCTTTGCTAGTTCAATGTTCAATATGTGCAATAAGTTCATTTCAATAAGTTTTGCAATAAACATTAAACCAGTCTGGCCCCTGACTTGCACTGATTTTTTTATTTTGGCCCTCTGTGTATTTGAGTTTGACACCCCTGGTGTAGAGGAAACACACGGACCGTATCCTAACGTGTTCGTCTGGAGGTAAAACTAAAGTAACATCAGAAGACGTAAATCAGCCGTGGAGCAAAGTGACAGTCATGTTTTCAATGATTCTAACGCTGTGCAGAGTCACTGAGTGTAGTTATACTTTAATAAAGACTGCTGTACAGAGTCACTGAGTGTAGTTATACTTTAATAAAGACTGCTGTGCAGAGTCACTGAGTGTAGTTATACTTTGATAAAGACTGCTGTACAGAGTCACTGAGTGTAGTTATACTTTAATAAAGACTGCTGTACAGAGTCACTGAGTGTAGTTATACTTTAATAAAGACTGCTGTACAGAGTCACTGAGTGTAGTTATACTTTAATAAAGACTGCTGTACAGAGTCACTGAGTGTAGTTATACTTTAATAAAGACTGCAGTAAGGAGCACACGGAGCACAGAGACACGGCTCCAGCTACCTCACACACTGATCACATCTTCCTCACCTTCATGTGTTTACTGTGTTAATGAGAACAGTGTGGAGTAAAGCCATGCCCGGTTCTCAGTTATTATCTTACATATCATCATAATCAGTCAGAGCGCAGGCCAAGCTGCCCGTGATGAAACACATTAAAACTTATATTCAGGGATCAAACTTCTGTCAGATAATATCAGAGAGGAGATCTCTGAAGGACGTGAGCTCTCTGTAATGTGAAATAAAAGTGTGTGTCCTGTAAACATGAAACACTGCAGTGAGACTGTGCATAATGATGAATGATGGATGCTCTGGCACTGCTGACGGATACATGTATGCTGCAGCGACGTGCAGTCACCGGATATTTTATTTTATTTGTATTTATTTTGTGGCCATTCGGCTGTAAGAGACAAACAATGCATGCTCTCTGACCTCCACTTCATCCAGGAGGTCCACGGTTTGTGTGTCAGACACTTTATTCTCTCCGTCCTCCTCTCTGTTGTTGCCGTGATTCACCGTGAGAACCTTGGATCTTCCGGCTCATTTGTCTGCATGTTCGTTCATAAAGCTCTTTGCATTGACCGTATATGGTTGAATGTGGGCGTGAAAAGGGCGGAATAAGAGGCTGATCTACGTGCGTATATCTAAAGGTGGTTTGTGATTTATAAACGGAACATTGCCTAAAGTTTGCGTGTGAACGGTTTCATAAATCAGAATTATTTTTGGCGCACGCCATTTCCGGGTTTTCGGAGTAGGTACTCTTTCAGTAGGGATTCTACGCACTCTTTTATAAATGAGACCCCTGGTCTGTGGCTGGACCCCATGATGGAGAAGCTGGGCAGGAAACAACAGTCCCCAACACCTCACTGCCATGTGAGCCAAATGCAGAACCAATCAAAGAAGGGAATACAGAGCCTGCTGTAACACCTGAACACATGAGTGAGTCAAATGAGAAACAAAAACATTATTTGTTGGACGGAGTCCTGAGGAAATGCTACATTCAAATTCATGCTAGTTTTGCGTGACTACCAACCCTAGCTTTAATGATGAATTGTGAGGACTTTTAACACTGTGCAAATTAACACAAATAACAGATATAAAGCGTGGGACCAAATCGGCCAGATGACTTAATCATTTCTTAAGGTGGAAAAGACTGGAGAAAAAAGATCTTTCGACCAGGAGAGGTTCTAAAGGAAAACTTGGCTAACTCAAAAGAACTGGCGTTGATCTCCATGTCTTGTTGGAGGGGAAACAGTTCTTCATCTGGATTTTAAGGCTTAAAACATTGTCCAGAAAGGCTGGTTAATGAGTCTAATGTAGTGTTATTCTTGTTCTAAAGTATTAAGTGTAGCATGCTGTACTGAGCCCATGGTTTGAGACAATAGTAGTCAAAAGTCGATTCATATGGACTTATTCTTTTGTGGATTTAATGATGCAGTCTGCGTATTGTTTAAATTTTAATTGTGATAAGTAGCTGGCCATAAGTATGCTTATGTGGATGTGTGTGGGAGATGTCCCCTCACGTAGGCTCCCTGAGGGAGCTGCTCACCTTTCTGTGGTACAGCTGTTTTTGACTGTAGTATATGGGGCTTCGCAGCTTTCAGTATTGAGTTTCATGGATCATCTGTACAGTGTTCAGGACATCAGCTTTGCATTGTGTTTGTATTGTGCGCACACTGGTGTCGTTTGGATCCTGAGTATTAGATGTTGGGATTTCTTTAGCACTTTCCTTTGGTGGTGCTATTGACATGGTAGGATATGTTTCAGATCTTCATTATTTGTGTATGGCATTAGTATGCCTGAACTTAATCATCACTTCACTAGCAAGGATCACGCCACACGAGGATATAAGTTTGAACATGTAATGATTTATTGTGCGTCGTATAGCCCAGCAGATGGAGACTCAGGATGGGGATTACGTCTCAGCGTTATCCTAGCCGGAGCTGATCTCGATCCCAGGTGGTACCTGGAATTAGACAAGGGCACAAAAGAGCAAAGACAAGTTGAGTAGGAAGGGATAAGAAAAAGGCAATTGAAGCAGAGCAAGGTGGGGGAGGGTGGGTTGAAGAGTAATCAGTCCCTCCAGGATTTCGCGGGATTTTTTTGTGATTGTTGCGGCCCAAAAAGCCTGAATTTGCGACAGCTTTTTGAAAAAATTGCGGTGAAAGTTGCGATTTTTTTTTGTTGCTTTTTTCCCCCAATAACATCTCAGGGACAAGTAAAAATGCTAAATTACAGATTTTTAGAAAACATTCTTGATGTGGCCACTGACTGTATTTTGATTTTCTTGATTCACAGAAAAATGCCATGAAAGGACTGTATTGCACATTTACGACGGTCCCTGAATGCACCTCGCAGCGACTGATGCACTGCCAGTTCACGGCACTCTGAAATGAATCTGACCCTTTGATGACTAGGAGTTGATCAAAACTTACTGAATGTGTCTGATGTATCACCAAACTGGATTAAATCAAGCTGTAGACGTGGAGCTTTTTACGGTAATAGCGGCAACAACGTCAAACATCAAATATTAAACAGACGTCCCCCGGTTGTGTCTTTGTCACTAACGCACACCGGGGGGTAAAAAACCTCAATGAAGATGAGACAGATGCATGGAGGTGAGGAGAGCTGGTTCATAAAGCACACCTGCTGCAGGTAGAGACCAAGCTAACACTGAGCCCCTCAATCTATAGGTAACAACGTTGTCATGGTCACTTGTCCTGCCTGCTGTCCTCTCTCATCACCCGTTCTCTGTGCGTGTTTTGTTGTTGAAAAGTGCCGATCAAGTGAGGACTTATGTTTATGTTCCTAGGAAGTTAAATTGATGACAAAACCGATGACGTGCAGGGGCTGAGATTAAGATAATTGGTCAAAGTTGCGGGAAAGTTGTGGTGATTGTATAAAATTGCAGGGCAGCGAAAAAAATTGCGCTGATTGGTTGAATTTGCATTGATAGTTGTGATTGCGAAATCGCAACTTCCTGGAGGGACTGAGTAATGGATGAACGGTTGAGTAGTCTTGCTACGTTTAAGTAGGCTTGTCAGGTGATTGAGGGTGTGGTTTAGGCGTGGTCCTGCTCCTGAATTTAAGTTAACACCTTAACTTCGTTAGTGCTGTGACCCCCTCACAGCCCCGGTACAACAATCAACAGACCATTTGACATCATTACCCACAGACTCTGTGATCATGTGTTTGGCCATGTTTGATAAATGGTGTTTCATTTGGGCTGTTTTGTGTTTCTGTGTTTCTTTACCTTAAGACAAGGTGTTGAGTTGAAATTTAAAATTCCCTCTAACTAGAAAATGAGTTGCCTCAGAACATCCCTATCTGTGACTTTTAAAAACTTGACTACATCACCTGACCCATCACCTCACAAAAAGACACAGCACCAACTATTATATGGTGAAAACAACAGTGTCCACGGTATCCTTTTGTTTTAATCCTTTTGTGTGAATCACTCCTGGGCTGACTGCTACTCTAGACGCTTGGGTTAGTTGAGAAAAAAGATGGAATGTCCAGAGGATGCGGTTCAAAAATAAAGATTGGGGTTTTATTTGTGGTTCGATTTCCAAATGATCAAAGCAATTAAACAAAAACAAAACTGTATCAATGCTTGTTTTAAATAAAGACAGTCTGCAAGGTCCGCAAGTTCCGCAGCACTTTGCTCTTAAGCCCTCTGACCTGCGGGATCACAACCATTAGTGAACATACCACACACACACACACACACACACACACACACACACACACACACACACACACACACACACACACACACACAGATATTACCAAAATATATTTCAATTAATAAATATAACTATAAACTGAGGAATTGGCTCCTACAGTATTATTGTCCCAAATATTATTTTGTCATATAAACATTGCCCTTTAGCACTACAGTAGATATTTCATACTTTAGAAATGTGCTTGAGTTTGTATTTTTGAACCTCAAACTACTACTCCATTACATTGCACCTGGTATTATAGTTTATCTGATTCCCACCATCAGGGTTTACGTCATCCTGGTGTTAGCCTCCTGCTATTTATCATATTGTACCTTGTCACTTTATCCCATAACTATCACTTTAACCTGTCATTTATTGCATGTACTTACTCCTTTTGTATACCAGTTCTACAACCCCGATACCAATATCCAAAGTATTAAAGTAGGCAATATTTCTGCTTCTCTGCATAGAGAGGGAGCTTCAGCTCGTTCTGTTCTTCTGTAACTAATGTAGAGAGGCATAAGGTTCTTTCACAACCTCAATTCCAAAAAAGTTGCTGTCGAAGTGATGCTGTGTAAAATTTGAAACAGAACAAGACAAGAGCAACAGTGGGCTGCAGAAGCATTTAGCAGGGCAGTAAGCCAGTGAACATGTGAACATATTAAATATCATAGCTTATACACACTTCTACAGAAGCTAAATATAGTAGCCCTGTCTTATTTAGGTGGTTCAGTCCTCTAGCTCGCTAGCTAACTTTTGTTTTGACTTGTGATAATGTAGCATCCTGTTCAATGCTAACAGGTAGAGCTCATACTAGCGATGGGGAAATGAAGCTTCGTGAACCACTAGTTGTATTTTTTGACTCCTCTAGATGGCGCTCTCTGTTCAACAAAGGGTTGAAAGCACACTGAATTGCCATTCATTGAGCCTTCATTTTTAAACCAAGAGCGCCATCTAGAGGAGTCAAACAATACAACTACTGGTTCGCCAAGCTTCATTTCCCCATCGCTAGCTCATACCTGCGTGCATCATCAGTGAGTGAGTGGGCTGACAATTCTACGACCAAATATCAAAGGTAACAGAGGTAGAGGAATATTTCTCCCCTCAGAAAAACAAAAAAAAAATGCAAAAGGTTATTTTTATAGAGAAAACAGATAACAGATGTTTTAAAGTGGCGAGAAAGGGGCCACTTTTAAATATGAAAAAGTAGAACTTTCAATTAGCTTTAAAACCAGCTGGTGGAAAAAAAGCTTTCATGTTCAATTCCATTCCATATATTCAGACTTCATTCAATATATTCAGACTTAAAGTCACTATATTGAGACATTCATTTCATGTATTAAAACTTTCATTCAATATATTCAATCTTTCATTCCATATATTCAGACTTTCATTCAATAAATTCAGACTTTCATTCAATATATTCAAACTTTCATTCAATATATTCAGACTTTCATTCCATATATTCAGACTTTCATTCAATATATTCAAACTTTCATTCAATATATTCAGACTTTCATTCAATATATTCAGACTTACATTCAATAAATTCAGACTTTCATTCCATATATTCAGACTTTCATTCAATAAATTCAGACTTTCATTCAATATATTCAGACTTTCATTCAATATATTCAGACTTTCATTCCATATATTCAGACTTTCATTCAATAAATTCAGACTTTCATTTTATATATATTTAGACTTTCATTCCATATATTTAGACTTTCATTCAAAATATTCAAACTTTCATTCAATATATTCAGACTTTCATTCCATATATTCAGACTTTCATTCAATATATTCAGACTTTCATTCAATATATTTAGACTTTCATTCCATATATTCAGACTTTCATTCCATATATTCAGACTTTCATTCAATATAATCAAACTTTCATTCAATATATTCAGACTTTCATTCAATATATTCAGACTTTCATTCCATATATTCAGACTTTAATTCAAAGTATTCAGACTTTCATTCCATATATTCAGACTTTCACGCCATACATTCAAACTTTCATTCAAAATATTCAGACTTTCATTCAATATATTCAGACTTACATTCAATATATTCAGACTTACATTCAAAATATTCAGACTTTCATTCCATAAATTCAGACTTTCATTCAATATATTCAGACTTGATTCAATATATTCAGACTTTATTCAATATATTCAGACTTCATTCCATAAATTGAGACACTTATCCCATATATTCAGACTTTCATTCAATATATTAAGACTTCATTACACATATTCAGACTTCATTTAATATATTCACACTTCATTCCATATATTAAGAATTCATTCCATATATTCAGACTTTCAATCCATATATAACGAGTTTCATTCAATATATTCAGACTTCAATATATATATATTCAGACTTCATTCCATATATATCGAGTTTCATTCCATATATATCGAGTTTCATTTCATATATTCAGACTTCATTATATATATTCAGACTTCATTCCATATATCGAGTTTCATTCCATAAATATCAAGTTTCATTCCATATATATCAAGTTTCATTCAATATATATCGAGTTTCATTCAATATATGCAGACTTCATTATATATATTCAGACTTCATTCCATATATCGAGTTTCATTCCATATATATCGAGTTTCATTCCATATATATCGAGTTTCATTCCATATATATCAAGTTTCATTCCATATATATCGAGTTTCATTCAATATATGCAGACTTCATTATATATATTCAGACTTCATTCCATTTATATCGAGTTTCATTCCATATATATCGAGTTTCATTTCATATATATCGAGTTTCATTCCATATATATCGAGTTTCATTCCATATATATCGAGTTTCATTCCATATATATCGAGTTTCATTCCATATATATCAAGTTTCATTCCATATATATCGAGTTTCATTCAATATATGCAGACTTCATTATATATATTCAGACTTCATTCCATTTATATCGAGTTTCATTCCATATATATCGAGTTTCATTTCATATATATCGAGTTTCATTCCATATATATCGAGTTTCATTCCATATATATCGAGTTTCATTCCATATATATCGAGTTTCATTCCATATATATCGAGTTTCATTCCATATATATCAAGTTTCATTCCATATATATCGAGTTTCATTCCATATATATCGAGTTTCATTCCATATATATCGAGTTTCATTCCATATATATCGAGTTTCATTCCATATATATCGAGTTTCATTCCATATATATCAAGTTTCATTCCATATATATCAAGTTTCATTCCATATATATCAAGTTTCATTCAATATATTCAGTCTTCATTCCATATATTATTTCCTGAACGGCTTGCCATATATATATATATTTATATGCATATATATATATATATATATATATATATATATATATATATATTAGGGGTGCAAGGATACACAAAATCCACGGTTTGGTTCAGTTCGATACGTTTTCGATACAGAAAAAGGGAAATTTCCATGCCTTTTTTTTACTTGTAGTTTATTGAAATTACCAACATTTGTTTCAGCTCAAAAGCAGTTTTTAAATTTTAAATTACATATACACGCATATATAAGTCCTGAACCACATTGAGAACCTCTGGAATGAGTTCAAAAGGAAGATGGGTAGTCACAATCCATCAAACAAAGCTGAACTGTTTGAAAGTTTAAAGACTTTTGGAGAGCCTGCAAAGAATTATTAAAGCTGTGATTTAATTCAAATATTGATTTCTGAGCTACTATATTAGTATTGTGTTGTTTAAAGATGAACACGAACTTGTTTTCTTTGCATTATTTGAGGTCTGAAAACTGCATCTTTTTTGTTAATTTTTGCTTCTTTCTTTTCTGCAGATAAATACTCTAAATGACAATATTATTATTTGGAATTTATGATACATGTTATCATTAGTTCACAGAATAAAACGAAAAATGTAATATTAACATATAATATATTAATATAATGTACTCTGGGTACTTTTACCTGAGTATTCAGAATATACGAGTTCATGGTATATGTTATTAAATTTGGATGAATATACATATACATACATTTCCACAGAGACACAACCGGAGAGTCTCCTGAAGGATCTGGGACTGGAGCACCTTTACCAAGAGAAGCTATCCCTGAGGGAAATACTTCAGATCAATAAGAAGACCATCACCGATGAACCTCCCAAGAGTCCTTCAGACCTTCCATGGTATTTTCTAAAGAAACTGATGATGGTGAATGTGACAGCAAGGAATGTACAGTTTACATCTGCATGTGACTCAGTCTGTGATGCTGAATCAGATGGATCAGGGTCAGATTTAGATAGTCTTCTTGACAGTCTGCATTCAGGTGACATGCTGAATCCCCTTGACATAATCACTGCTATGTTTCTGTGCTCTGATGGTTTTGTACAGCAAGAAATGGCGTTTAAAATGTCCATGTGTCAGTTTTCTGTGCCTCTGCTGCTTCCTCATTGTGACACAAAGCAGTGCACACTGATGCTTTGGGCTCTGAGAGACATAGTTAAAAAGTACAGACCTTCATCACTGTCAGAATCCAAGGGCTTTATTGAAGACAGAATTGTTGTCTCTAAACATCCAATGGTGTCTTTTGTGAGACTGGGTGAGTGCTCCTTGTCCAAGTCAGAGATCCTCAACAAGCTTCTGAGCCACTCTCAGCAGTACCATGATACCTTTGTTCACCGGAACATGAAAAATGGTGACTGTCCAAGACAAATATCCAATGGACTGGTTGAAATAGCCTGGTACCTACCTTGTGGGAACACAAACATGGATGTTTTCAGAGAGCCTGTAGCTGTAGCTAACCTTCGTGGGGACATGGCATCTTTTGAAACACAGTTTTCTTTTTTGTGTCAGACATCTGAAGCAGTGTTTGTGTTCTTTGACAGTTTAGACTCTGAGTGCGAGCTGCTTACAAACCAAAACCACAA
Organism: Notolabrus celidotus; assembly: GCF_009762535.1. Lineage (NCBI taxonomy): Eukaryota > Metazoa > Chordata > Actinopteri > Labriformes > Labridae > Notolabrus > Notolabrus celidotus. The sequence goes on along the minus strand of NC_048294.1, from coordinate 25,530,388 downwards.
GGCACAGATCTTTTTGGTGGGTAACCATCAGAGCCAGAGATTGAGTATGGATGCTCTGAAGAAGGTGGCAAACAGGCTGAACCTTACTAAAAGCCATATCCTTCTGAAGACTAAGAAAATGAATGATGCAGACTTTGTCCAAAATCTTTGGCAGACAGTCAACGGTGTAGTTGAGAACTCAAAGATGAAGACTGATATCGAGCAGATGGTGGGCGTTGCCTATGAACTGGGAATCCGGGTTGATGAAGTCTCTGAAGAGTGCAAGACTGCAAAGGAAAATGCAGAGGCCATCACTGCAGAAATTAAAGATATCCCAAAATACAAAGAAGCTCAGCTGCCACTGCAAGGTGAAATATGGAAGGACCTGACTTGCTTGGAGAAGGAAGAGTGTCGACTTCAAAAACTTGGGTCACAAAACATAGAAATGTACAAAAGTGATCTTCAGAAACAGAAAGTAAAACTTAGGAAAAAACAGAATTCTCACGATATGTCTAATGCAATGACATGTTTCGTCAGTGCACTATCAAGACCAGGTATTGAGAGGTGTTATTTCCTGAAGTGGATGCGAATGAACCTCGATAATCTGTCTCGACAGAAGCTATGTGACCTCAGAGAGGATTACAAAAAGAAAAAACAAAACACAAACAAAAGTCCTGAAAACGATGAGGAAATTAAAGAAATTGACCGACAACTTTCCAACAGCTCACTTGGGATTGAACACTTCTTCCGTGAAATGGGTCAGATCTATGAAGCCTCAGTTTCCCTCCCAGAAACAAATCCATCACGTCAACAGTTGAAGCATCTTCCCAGACTATGTGCAGAGTTGTTGCTGGATGGATTTCCCCTGGAGCTTGTAGATGGTGATGCATCTAACATCCCTCTCAGATGGGTGACTGATGTTCTGTCTGAGCTCAATAAGTTGGTGTCTCCTGAGAACAAGATCTTGGTAGTCACAGTTCTTGGAGTTCAGAGTACAGGGAAGTCTACTCTCCTCAACACTATGTTTGGAGTACAGTTTGCAGTCAGCAGTGGTCGATGCACTCGAGGGGCTTTTATGTTGCTCATCAAAGTAAATGAAGACGTGAAAAAAGAACTCAGCTGTGACTTCTTGATGATTATTGACACTGAGGGCTTAAAGTCACCAGAGCTTGCAAAACTAGACAACAGCTATGAACATGACAACGAGCTAGCAACACTTGTTGTGGGGTTGAGTGACATCACTATCATCAATATTGCAATGGAGAATTCCACAGAAATGAAGGATATCCTACAGATAGTGGTACATGCATTCCTCAGGATGAAACAGTTGGGCAAGAAACCCAGATGTCAGTTTGTTCACCAGAACGTGGCAGATGTATCCGCCCCTGAGAAGAACTTAAGAGAAAGAGAGATGCTGCTGGAGCAGTTAAATGAGATGACGCAGGCAGCAGCTAAAATGGAAAACAAGGAGGAGTACAAGAGCTTCACGGATGTGATGGAATACAATGCAAACACTGGGAACATGTACGTCCCAGGACTCTGGAATGGGAGTCCACCAATGGCACCAGTTAATGCAGGGTACAGCGAGGCTGTTTATGAGCTCAAGAAGAACATCCTTCAAACTCTGAGAAGTTGTGGGTCTTCTGCTAATAACATCTCAGAGTTCACAGAGTGGACAACAAGCCTGTGGAAAGCTGTCAAGCATGAAAACTTCATCTTCAGCTTCAGAAACAGCCTGGTGGCTGATGCGTACATGAAGCTCTGCACAGAATTCAACAAATGGGAATGGGCCTTCAAAAAAGAAATGTACAAGTGGACAAAAACAGCAGAAACAAAAATCTCTAACTTTGGAAAAGTGAAATCTGAGGAGTCTGACATTGGTCAACTTCACACTCGTTTGAAAAGTGAAGCGTGCTCAGAGCTGTCTAAAGGGGAGACAGAGCTTCTTAAAAACCTGGAAGAGTACTTCAAGCAAACAGACGGTCATGTCTATCTTGTTGAAGCATACAAGGAAGTCTTTTCCAACAGTGCAAAGAGCCTCCGTCGAGAAATAGAAAGCTCTGTTCATAACCAGCTCAAAGTTGCAACAGATGTTAGAAGGAGAATGACAGAAGTTGACAGAATCAAGATGAAACACACCGAAGAATTAGGAGAGAGAGTACGAGCACTGATTGAAGAATGCCGTAAGAAGAGAGAAGACATGACGGACGACAAGTTGAACAAAGAGTTTGACAAGATGTGGAATAAAATGATTAAAGAACAACATTTTCCAAAACAAGAGATCACTGATGTCATGGCAAGTGTCTACCTCTGCCTGAAAGACAATATTAAACAAAAGGGGAGTCATGCGTGTGAGTTGTTAAGTCAAAAGAGACTGAAAGATTGTGGAAAGATCCCTTTCAAATGTTCAGCTGAAGGAATATTAAAACAGACAAAGCACAGATTATACAAATTGTTCAGAATTGAAGATGAGGTAGCGGCACTACAACAAATTGCTGACTGCATCATAAGTGATTGTAAACAGTTTGTGAAAGAAAAAGTGAAGAAAAAAAACAACTACCACGACACTTTCATTGAGGAGATCCTATGCATGATCGATGAGAAGCTGAAGAAGAACCAGGATGTAAAGATAGAGACAGACTTTGAGGTTTCTCTGAAACAGCACATCTGTGCAAATGCAGCCAGAGACTTTAAGAGAATGCACGAAGAGTTCATTCAAATGAACGATCCCTACAGATGTCTCAAACAAAACAAAGAGAAGTTCAGAGTTAACTTCAAGGATGAGTTCTGTAAGCGAGACCAGAGTCAGAAGAAGGCAAAATAATTCACAGATGACTGTTTGAAGCCTGCTGTGAAAAACTCTATCAACAGCTCCCTGGGTCCTGATATTGTTGGTGACATGACAAGGAGGTTCCAATTCAGCACACGGATGTTCTTCCAGTATTCAGTGTTACTGGATTTGCTCAAAAAGGATAACTTTGAAGACTACCTGAACAATATCAGTTCATACGAGCGATATGTGAAGAAATGGATCCTTGATGAAATGTTAAAACTCTTGACCAATGAGTCTGTCTCTGAGTTTGAGGATCAACATCTCAGGTCCAGTATCAAGAGCATAAATGATGCAGTACGCAGAGCTCAAGAGAAAGGAAACGTCAACCTGCAGGGATTTATCAAACACATCCGTCAGGAACTTGGTGAAGAGCTGGTCATTTCTGAGGATTCTCTGGGTCCTTTCAGGATCCTGAATAATGTCAACAAGGAACAGTTTGCTCAGTGGCTCCCTGAGTGTGTGAAGGACATGGAAGAAGCTCTTAAAGAGGAGTTCAAAGATAAAAACATCAGAAGAAAACTCACTAATCTTAAAGTAAATCCTCAGAATGAGCTTTTCCAAAAACTTGTTGGATGTGGTAAACTGTGTCCATTCTGCAAAGCACCCTGTGAGGCAGGAGCAACAGAGCATACAGAGCACTTCACCTCATTTCATCGACCAGACGGTCTGGGCATGTACAGATGGGTTAAAACAAAAAAACTTACCATTGACATTTGCACTTCCTTGGTGATCAGTGATGCAGTATTTCTACTGAGTCACACCAGTGATGAATACCACCCTTACAAGAAGTACAACACAATCTACCCTGACTGGAGAATTGTACCAGACTCAAGCCTTGAGGGTTCAGACTATTGGAAATATGTTCTGAACAGGTTCAACCACAAGTTTGCTAAAGCATACAGGGCAAAGCCTGCTGAAATTCCTGATACTTGGAAAGCTATCACAGAGCAGAATGCAGAACAGAGTCTCAAAAGATGGTTTAATGTCTAATGAGTCACTAACCATGTTTCCTCTCTCTCACCTGAAGTGTACAGAGGTGCACATCCTCCTGTCATGGAGGTTTGAAGATTAGACTGTTGAACATGAAGAAGAAGAAAACCAAGAGGAAAGAAAAAGCTGATGAAAAAGAAAGAGTAGAGAGAGAGATTCAAAGACAAGTCTTCACAGATGGAAGTGTAAATAAAAACTCTGGTAGTTCAGATATGGAATCAAACAGGTTTTTATCATTAGTCTGCTTTAATTCTGTGTTTCTGTTGATCAGGAGTGTGTTTGGAGTCAAGCTCATGTAAGGACACAATGATCATCCCAAATGTTTCAAGGTGATTTGATGTAACTTTAAATCTGTGACACTGTGTGACCAGTGAATGCAACACTTGTGCCACTAAAAGATAGACCGGCTTGATAAATGCACCAAAGTGAGCAGAAAGACTTTTCTCCTTTCATCAAATCAACGGCAGCATGCTTTCTCTTCTTCATTCTTTTGAGAAGTTTCCATGAACTGATCTCTTCAACTTAAAGATGTATTCTTTTTTTGAGTGTATGATTTTGTCATTGAAGAACAAGAAGCGTATCTTTGAATCAGAGTGTGTGTGGTATAATATGTCTTTTTTCTTCACTGAGTTTGTTTATCGCTCTGACTTTGTAAAGTCTGAGAACATTAAAGAAAATGTGTTTCATTTAGTTTGTGATTGTTTGCCTGAAACTTTGAACCACTTTGTATTTCATCGTGTGAAGTATCTGATGCAGAGTCTACTCTTATGTTGACATTGATGTTCATTCAGTCTAAATATTAACATGTGTACTACTAATGACAGAAGTTGTATTCATCTTTTCTTAATGACAGAAATATGATTGAATGAAATGTGGATCAAATCAGTTGAACTCAATCCAATGCACCGGCTTACTGCCCGTATGTTTCTCTGACATTACTGTGGGATTATTATTCTTTACTCAGAATTTAGACTTTGCTTTTGTTTGTTTCTGATTCCTGATATTTACATTTTGAAGGAATCAAAAGATGTTTCATGTTGTCTCCATAACTTCCTGCTGTTAACTGATTGAATAAAGATACTCATCAGAACGTTGACTATAAATGTCTTTAATGTTTTCTGGATCAGCATCACAGTACAGTGAATATTAACTTCTACAATGAATAGAACAATCATCCCTTCATTTATTCATCAAATGATTTTCAGTTTTCTTCTTAGAAAATAATTCCATAGTTAAAGATTGTTCTTCTGAACTCACAGGTTTCTGAGTCAAACTCTTCAGTGAACAGCTTCCAGGCCCTGACTGCAGATCAGTAGTCCGTTCCCTTCATCCCACTCACAGTAGATAGCTGGTCTTTGAAGGCGTTTACCAGAGCTCTTAACTGCTGTAGTTTCCACTGATACACTAACAGATCATGTAGCACAGATACCTTGTAGTAAAGTTTGATCATAAAATCATATTTTAAATAAAGCTTTGAAAAATAAAACAGAATACCAAAGAACCTCCCAAACAACAAACAAAACCAGAGACAATATTTTTATATTTTCCAATGAAATATTGATTCCTTCAGTTATTGATGAAAACTACTGAATGCTAATGATAGCATCTGTAGCTCTCTGGTCAGAGATCATGATGCCACCTGATGCCCACGTGAAAAAGATTTTAAAAAAGCCAAAAGTTTTTATGACATGAGAAGTGATTCATAGCAGCTGTTTTTAAAATGCAGTTCTAATCACAAATGTGTCATGAGTGGATGTTTAGTTTAGTTTGTTCCTTGTGTTTCTTACCTTGGTTCCTCTCTGTGTTTAGTCTGTATTTACAGTGGTGGACTAAGTCCACGTCTTCATGACTGAAGTCAGAGTATAGATCCTCCTGGTCAAACATTCCTCCAACACAAGTGAAAGTTGTTCAGTCAGATTGTGACTTGAGTTAAAGTCCTGGAGTACTTGATTTTAAAAATACTGAAGTATTCAAAGTACTTTTTAAAACATCTCTAAACGTATTTTCACAAAGCATGAGGTCAGTCAAGAATGCATGGGTGAACATTCTGCTCCGTTCTGTTTCTCTAGAAAACATGATTTCAGATCTAAAGAGTCTACCATGAAATCTAAACTAAGTTACTACAAGCACAGACAAGTTTACAATGTTCCTCTGGAATCAAAGCAGTGTGTTAGCTCCAGACCTCCACATGCTTTCTCAGGTTAGATGCTGATGTTTTGGAGGCTGTGATGAAGTTTGTGTGGTAAACAGATCAGAGATTTACAACAATACAAACAATCATTCTTTATTTCAAAACCTCAAACGTGGGTTTAAAATATGGCCGTGGTGCTCAGGTGGAGAATCATCATCCTTCTCAGTCATAGCCATCATCACCACGACTAAATGAACGCACTGATCTGAAGAACGTTTGATCTACTCTCAACCCAGGTACGGCTACACCACTGAGACAAACCAAACACAAGGACACCAACAGTTTACGGTCTTTGGGATCTGATTTCAGAAAAGAAGACTCATCAGCTGACTTCAAAGATAAAGTAGAGAGTAACTAGAGCACTGATAGAAATGTAGAGGAGTCAAAAGGATGAGATTTGTCTTTAAATGGAGTCAAAGTAAGAAGTTCCCCAAAAAAATAAAACTCAAGTAAAGTACATATACTCAAACAATGTACTTAAGTGAATTTACTCTGTTACTGTCCATCACTGTGTGTTAGTTCTCCTTTGTCTCTCCTGAGTGTTTAGTGATCCATGTCTCTTGTTGTGTTTCTTAGTCTAGTCTTGTGTTTCCTGTTTTATTTTGTAGTTCTTGATCCCTATGTTTCCTGTTTTATTTTGTAGTTCTTGATCCCTGTGTTTCCTGTTTTATTTTGTAGTTCTTTATCCCTGTGTTTCCTGTTTTATTTTGTAGTTCTTGATCCCTGTGTTTCCTGTTTTATTTTGTAGTTCTTTATCCCTGTGTTTCCTGTTTTATTTTGTAGTTCTTTATCCCTGTGTTTCCTGTTTTATTTTGTAATTCTTGATCCCTGTGTTTCCTGTTGTATTTTGTAGTTCTTGATCCCTGTGTTTCCTGTTTTATTTTGTAGTTCTTGATCCCTGTGTTTCCTGTTTTATTTTGTAATTCTTGATCCCTGTGTTTCCTGTTTTATTTTGTAGTTCTTGATTCCTGTGTTTCCTGTTTTATTTTGTAGTTCTTGATCCCTGTGTTTCCTGTTTTATTTTGTAGTTCTTGATCCTTGTGTTTCCTGTTTTATTTTGTAGTTCTTGATCCCTGTGTTTCCTGTTTAGTTTCACTTCCTGTCCTTGTGTGTTTCCCTCCTTATTGATGAACCTGATTAGCTTCACCTGTGTCCTGTGTTCACACCTGTGTTGATCACTCTGTGTATTTGATTCCTCTGTTTCCCTTGTCCTGTGTTTGATCTTTGTATGTCTTTCCTGTGTTCTCTGAATAAAAATAAAACAGGAAACACAAAACTAAGAAACACAAGAAAATACAACATGAGACATGGATCACTAAACAACAAGAGAGACAAAGGATAACTAATACAGAATAAACACAGGGAGGAACCAAGGTAAGAATCACAAGGAAGAAACTGAACTAAACATCAACTCATGACAAAATTATACTTTGGAGAAAGACAAAACAAGAAGCTTAATAATAAATATTTTGTGTGTTTCATTTTTACAAAAATAAAGACGCAAATGTCTTCTATGGGGCGCCATTTGTAAAGTTGAGCACACTGAAAATAACATCTACAATTCTCCACATTTAGCTCCAAAACATCATAAAAATGTAGAGCGAATTTATAAAAGTCACTTTTTTTCACATGTAGAGCAATATTTGTGATCTTCTTCACATTTGATTTTGTTATGAAAAATATATTAAGTTACAATCACTATTAAATCCAAATGCTTAAAATAAAAATAAATGTTAAATCTAGATCTTAATTGTCTAATCTAACACCAGAGGGCGCCATTGTTACACACTCACTGCAGTCTGTCAACTCTTCAGGGGTTTGAGATTAAAAAAATACCAGACAGGGTCAGAAGACTGTGGGGCGCTGTTTGTAAAGTTGAGCACACTGAAAATAACAATTCTCCACATTTAGCTCTGAAACGTCATAAACATGTAGAGTGAATTTTTAAAAGTCACTTTTTATTCAAATGTAGAGCAATATGTGTGATCTTCTTCACATTTCATTTTGTTAAGAAAAATATATTAAGTTACAATCAATGTTGAATCTAAATGTTAAATCTAAATGTTTAATCTAAATGTTAAATCTAAATCTAAATGTTGATTGTTAAATCTAAATGTTAAATCTAAATGTTAAATGTTGCTCTGTGATCCTAAATATTTAGCTTGTATGTAAATTCACACTGCCGCCTCGCTGAAATACCAAAATAAAAGTCTCATAAAGCGATACAGACTTAGCAATAGCAACTTAAAGCTGGAGTAGGACATGTTACTTTCATACATTTTGTCAGTAACTGTTAAAAAGCGATGTATACATTGATAGGGAGTAATACACAAAGTGATCTAACACTGAGATGAGAAATCTCAGTTGTCTGTGTCAGCAGCTAGGCTGCAATAAGTCCGTCCAATAATTCCATACGCCACCGAGGGCAATCATTGGCTGACCTGCCGGATGACCTGTGACCTGCCGAAAGACACACCTACTGTTTACAGAGTGAGTGTGACCTGAGATCGTCACACAGCCACAGCAGGCTGTTCACTAACGCAGAACACCTGATAAACATGTCAGAGAGAGAGAAACCAACGTTACTAGCCCTCAAGTTCTGCCCTCAAGTTCTGCCACTACACAGAGCAAGAAGAGGAAGACTGTGATGGAAAAGGAGTCGACTTAAAAACGCTGGATGAAGATACAAACATGAGTCAATATTCAGGCTGCATTTCCACGACAGCCGAGGGATTTGAAGGGTCTCTAAAGCGACGCCATGGTTGCTGATTTTCTCCTGGACAGGTAATCATGTCATTTCATTTGTCTTTGTGTTCAGTGTTTTGTTCATTTATAAGACAGCTAGCGATAACTTGGGCTAATGCTAGCTGCCGGCTAACGGCTTGTAACTATGTTTATAGAGACCTGTATCCAGTCTATTAGCTGCTAGCTCTTTATCAGACCTGTATCCAGTCTGTTAGCTGCTAGCTCTTTATCAGACCTGTATACAGTCTGTTAGCTGCTAGCTCTTTATCAGACCTGTATCCATCTGTTAGCTGCTAGCTCTTTATCAGACCTGTATCCAGTCTGTTAGCTGCTAGCTCTTTATCAGACCTGTATCCAGTCTGTTAGCTGGTAGCTCTTTAAAAGACTTGTATCCAGTCTGTTAGCTGCTAGCTCTTTATCAGACCTGTATACAGTCTGTTAGCTGCTAGCTCTTTATCAGACCTGTATCCAGTCTGTTAGCTGCTAGCTCTTTATCAGACCTGTATACAGTCTGTTAGCTGCTAACTCTTTATCAGACCTGTATCCAGTCTGTTAGCTGCTAGCTCTTTATCAGACCTGTATCCAGTCTGTTAGCTGCTAGCTCTTTATCAGACCTGTATCCAGTCTGTTAGCTGCTAGCTCTTTATCAGACCTGTATCCAGTCTGTTAGCTGCTAGCTCTTTATCAGACCTGTATCCAGTCTGTTAGCTGCTAGCTCTTTATCAGACCTGTATCCAGTCTGTTAGCTGCTAGCTCTTTATCAGACCTGTATACAGTCTGTTAGCTGCTAGCTCTTTATCAGACCGTCTTTTCTGCGTTTTTTTAGCTACTAGAAGGAAACATCGACGTCCACACCGTTAAAAAAAGAGGAAGCAGAGGTCTCCACCCCCCGCTGAATCATGTGTTCCAAGTCCCCCTCTGGCCGCTGAGTCCCCCTCTGACCGGTGAGTTTCAGGCCCGGTAAGAACTCCATGAACGTGAACGTTGCTTTGACCACTGCTTGCATGTCCTACTCTAGCTTTAAGATGAAGTTTATTGCAGCATACAGTATTGTGTTTGGCTTATAGGCTCCGAACCCCATTACTCCTCGTAGATTATTGTGCATATAAATGCAGACCTTTAGGAGCAATGAGATAGGACTAACCCCTCAAACTGCAAGTGGAGCCTGACACTGAAACAATATGGATCTAATATGTGTAGACCTGGGGATGCCTCACCTTCAGGCCATTTCCATAGAGCACCGTGGCCCTATCAGAAATATACTACCTAGTGACCTCTATGTGTAGACCTGGGTATGCCAGGTATGCAACTGATTTTCTTATTTCCTTCATTGACCCGTAGTCTGCATTATGGTGACTTTATGACGGTAATACATACAACCATTTACAATAAAGAGGTCATAGCTTAAAGTAAAACAGACACCTGAGTAGATAAGCTTTAAAACGTTTATTTTTAAAATCTATATTGCACACAAAAACAAGTTGATGAATGAGAAAAACTCAAATGAGGCCAAACCCCCACATCATTTTAATTCACTGAAGACTTCTTTATAGGAGTATTTGTTAGTGCTGTGGATCCTAACCCTTTAAGTTAGGGAAATGTCATAAACAAATGTATAATTTGCACAAACATTAACTAGATGCAAATGAATCTCTTTCCTGTCCAGACTTTGTCTCTGTAATAAAATATCACTTTATTTTACTAATACCATACGGAGTGTCGCAGTTGTTACTTTACCAGAAAATAAATCCCACAACTCTAATCTTTATGTATATATAAATGGAATAAAGTCTGAGTATATGGAATGAAAGTCTGAATATATGGAATAAAGTCTGAATATATGGAATTAAAGTCTGAATATATGGAATTAAAGTCTGAATATATGGAATTAAAGTCTGAATATATGGAATGGAAGCTTCCGATTCAGTCTGGTGAATCCTGGGACTCCTGAGTCCCAACAAACCTCTCACAAATAAAACCTGCATCCTGCTTCAGCAACAAAGACATTATCAGATCAAAAACACTGAAAACTTGAAGCTAAAGCTTCAACTCAAGTGTTTTAACTTGATTAAAAATAAATTTCATCAACACACTTCATGCATTAATAAGAAGAGTCTACAGGATGTATGCAGTGTTGAATAAGAGTATTCAGTGATGCCAACTTAATCAGGGATCATTTGACCTCCAGGCAGTCTATATCAGAGTCTTTCCTGTACCTTAGCTTGTAAGCATACTGGTGCCTCTCTGAATGGTTCAGACTGAGATGTTCAGATATTTGTGAGGTCACCATGTGTAATGTCAAGCAGGTCACCCTGAAACTCCTTGAGCTGATTCTTTTCTATGTCCGTATGCAAACAAGGAAAGCAAAAAGCAATAGATGTAGGGGTGACCCAGAGTAATGCTTTGCTTAGTTGAATCTGATTAGTCAGATTTTGTCCATAGTCGACGGCACGTCAAATGTTTTTCTTATTTCCTTCATTGACCCGTAGTCTGCATTATGGTGACCTTATGACGTAATACATACAACCATTTACAATAAAGAGGTCATAGCTTAAAGTAAAACAGACACCTGAGTAGATAAGCTTTAAAACGTTTATTTTTAAAATCTATATTGCACACAAAAACAACAAGTTGATGAATGAGAAAAACTCAAATGAGGCCACTGCACATCAAACATCAAACAAAGTGGCATTGTAAAATATACATTGAATTAACAAACAGACTAACACGTCTCAGATTTTAATCTTTAATCTTTACGTTTTTGTGAATGCCTTGAGACTGTAAATTAAACAAAGATGTGGAATGAAAATTATAAATTAAGGGATTCCAGAAACGAATTTTTGGCCCTGGTGCAGCAACAACGCAAAGAAGAAGCACAGCAATATTCTGAACTTTGAACAAACACATACAAAGATCACTTACAGATAACTGAATAAATGTAACTGCAGGGAGACACAATGAGTCGAAGCACTGCACATGATTTCTCTTAATATTTCAGTGTCATCATAATAAAATTAAATTGGGAGATATTTGTTCTGAATGTAAAGTGTGTTAGAAATACAATATATTATTATTATTATTTAAATATTGTTCACACAGCAGAGAGCAGCACTGTGGAGGGTAGTTTGTCCAACTTGAGGCTAAACATTTGTAGAATTTTCAAAATCAAACCTGAACCATCTAAAGGGTTTTTAAATCCCTTAACAGTCCCTTTTTAAACAGTCTGTCACTGTCTTTGTCCGCTTGAGTCTTTTCAAATCATACGCCAGGAAAACCAACGTGTTTACGGGCAGAAGTGCGCTCCTTGCTTTGTTGACAGTAAGTCCTGCCTTGGAGAATATCCTCTCTGATGGTGTGGACGTGGATGGGATGCTGTGGATTCCTTTTTAGGCTCCGGACAGCTTTGGGTATCCATCCTCGGTAATCCCTGATCTCACAACCCTCTTCGTGAAGCTGCTCCTCATCTTCATTACTTTTTTTAGGATCACCTGAAGTTTTTTTCGCCTCACATTTTGAGCCTCTATGAATCTAGAAAGATTTAAAGGCCAGCTGAGGTTTCGCTGCTCCACTGGTCCTGCTAAATTAGAGTCCACCTTTAATTACCAGGGGAGATTGAACTACCACCTGAAGGAGATTTAACACTTCAAGAGCTGTTCTCAGAATTACATTAAGTATTTATAAGTTTATATTTATATCAAAATAGGCTATATGAGACATGATTTATACTGAAAACAGGACAATGATACAGAATTAAGATAAGATAAGATATTATGTTCCAACCCAGACATAAGTACAATAATATGTTTAAATAAGTAAAAATAAAAATAGATAAATAAAGATAGAATAACATTTTTGTTAAATTTAGACATTGAGCACCTCCATAGTTTGAATGGAATGATCTGTGTTTCATATGCAGATGTTCGATTATGAGATTGGCAGTCGGCTAAGGCTCTTCAGAACAAATCGTTGAATATTCGACTATTTGGGGTCATCCTTAAATAGATGCAAAGGAAATGTAAATGATTTGAGGAGTGCACTCTTGTTATCAGGTGCACTGTTAACACCATGATCACATATGCAGACAGTAAAGGGAGGGGAGGTGCTGCAGTGTGTTTGATTTAAGTGAGTACACCTGCAGCACTCGTTCAGTCAAGTGTTGTTTGAATCACATGCAGTACAGAACAGTGAACTTTTGGTTTGCTGTTCATTCTGCTTAAACACGACTATGACCATCACTGATGAAGGTTGATGAAATTTACATTCCACAACTGTGATCCAGAAGTCTATTACTAAAGCTAAAGAATGGGGTGGTCTAAACTCTGTATATTTAATATCACAATATATGTATTCAATAAGAAAAGATATTGCAAGTCAGAGTGGATTGTGCTCACTGGAGCTTAGACAGAAAGAGCCCTATGAACACAGAGAGTGAGCAGGCTAACTGTATCATGAATCAATCTTCACAGCACATGTGAAGTTTTCCTTCTTACAGCATGTCTGTTGTTTTAGTAGAAACATGACCAGTATGCTGTGAATGACAGTCTTCTTTCTCAGTTCATCACTTCATGCAATAAATGTGTCAGTCACATTCAGCATAGATTACGGATCAACAAAGGGACAGTCTGATTTCAGTTTCAGAGTTGAGTCCTCTCTTCCGTGGGATCTTTCTCCCTCCTTGTGGAACACTTTCCCGTCAGGCTGCTCTCTCCACTTCAGAGTGACTCCACTCAGTCCGCTCTTCTTCAGCCTGTCCTGGAGCTGGGAAACAAACAGTAAGACAAACTCAAAAGATTTGCTGAATTCTACATTTTGTTAGAAGCTAGCATTAGTTTGTCCTGCGATGTAAAGAAAAACAGGATAGAAACAATCAAACCAATAAAAGAAAAAAAGGTGCCCAACCAATGAAGTTTTCCCAAAGGTTTGTGGAGACTTACCTCTCTCAGGATGTCTGCTTTCACAGCAGGGGCGTTCAGATCCACAGAGGGGTCTTCTGGCTTCAACCTCAGCTTTATCACCTGTCTCTTTACTGCCGTGCAGAAACACAGAACAAAGACATGCCATGTGAGTGCTAAGATACCATCTATCCATCCATGCATCTATTATCTGTAGCTCTGATCCCGTTCTGGGTCTTGGGAAGACACCAAACTCTTAAATATTAAACAATCACTTGACTACATGATGTTTAAGAACAGTTTCACATTAGTTATTCTTCTGCAGTTCTGCAGTGTCTCTCTTCACTGAAGGACAGTTAGACACTTACAAAGACTGTAGCACACAAACGGGAATCGATCCTCACAGGAAGCTGCTCTCCATTTTCCTGACCTCTTCAGATCTGCAGCTCCACATATCACACTCATGGAGCCTAATCGGATTGAACTGGACCAGAACTGGGAAGATGATCCACTCCCATCCGACCAGTAAATGTCTGGATCTCTGTACAAACCAAACCATGCTTTGGTTCCACTTGGTGTCACGTTCAGCATCTTCTGGTTCTCAGTGTCGTTCCTCACAGTGGCAAGGTCTATGTGGTTCTCCCGGCAGAACCTCTGAGCACTGGACCAACTCATTTTGTCACTGACAAAAACAAATTCAGGATCCTGTTGTGTTCCTGCAGTTAGAGTGTGAAATATCAGGAGATGCTTATTCCACTTTTTCAAACTTATTAATAAACCTGATATAAGACAGCAATATCTCTTGACAAGGGCGTGTCTGAACCTCCTTTAAAATCTGGTCTGCCACCTCTAAACATAAATATTTACTATTTGTCTTATCAGAGGGGAGACTTGTGTTAAATTCAACCATTAGGGTTGCATAAGCCAGTACCCGTTTTTGGGTTAGCCAGGTCAACAAAAGCTTGACACGTCCTTGTTTCATCTTCCTCACTTACCTCTGTAACAGATAAAGGACATGCTTTTAGGGCATTCACCATCCCACCATCTTCCTTCAGGACCGAACATCACACAGAACTGGTTGGCTGCATAAAAGTCTGGTTCATTGTCTTTAATATTTTGCCAGTTTCTATAATCAGCCCCCCTCTCTTTGTAGCCGTCTGACCATTTCCATTGGATTTTACTGAACAGGCCAATCCAGAAGTATGAGTTGTAATGATGAGACGACACTAAGAACTTAACTTGGTCCATCTCTTCAGGGTTTTCAATGGTGGCCAGGTCTGTGTAGGTCTCTCTGCAGTAGGCCTGAGCTGCAGTCCAGGTCATAGGATCAGCCACATAGTGGTACTGACGGGGGAGGCAGGAGGAGACGCTCCAGTCTGTGAGGAGGACACATACTTCTGACAAACAGCAGACATACATCATCCTACATCAGGCCGCACAACTGTTTTTCTTTTTGGTTCACTCTAATTTTTTTCACTTTACCGTCACACCCCATTGAAAACTCAACAGGTGCTTTTGATATCCATCTCCAGATAAGGAATACACAACATCCAACAATAGACATTATCAGCATCTAACAGAAAGACATAACTATGTTTAATACAGTAAATCTCCAGATTAACACCTGGGCTTGTATTTGCTAAAATCTTTAAATTCAACTTTATTTTATTTTGCATAAGCATCTTTAAGAGATAGGCCTTCAGGTCTCTGCGCACAACTTTTACACTACAGAGACAGGAAAGACTAGAAGTGTTCATTGTAACTGGTAATATAGTGTTTCCCACAGCATGTGGTGATACCCGTGGCACAGGGATGAATACATTCTACTAGGTCTATTACATTTATCAATTCATTCTGTTATCATATAAGGTTTTAAGGGCATTGTTCCCCGACTTATTTCAATATGTGCACAAACACTGTGACCACCCCTCTTGTTAATGCAGCCTCAATACATTTCAATTCACCCTAATCTGTGAGTCCAGGTGTTTGAAAGGACGTGCCCTTTTTTTATTTTAGTTTTCGCCCCTGCCCCTCAAACAGTCTGAGTACGCCACTGCTGCCTAAACTGCCAAAGAAGAAAAGTAAAACCAATTTTTCAGGGCGTTTTGTTTGTGCTGCAGGCGAGGTGTTCCTACAGACAGTTATGGCTGAAGATATTACTGTAATACAAAAAGCAGTTGTTTTGGAAACTATAAATTGGCATATTTCAATACAAGTAAGCTCTAGGTGTTTTACACTGAGGATGCAAGCAAAGAAAAAAAACCAGCCGGTTAAAGAGGTGAGTGATATACAGAGTTCAAATGAATAAAGCATCCACCCAGCTTACATCAGACACAACACACAGCAGGCAAACATAAAGAGCATGGTTGTTCCACTCAGCTCTCCATCCAACAGGGAGAATGTGAGCAGATCCAATGAGAAAGTATTATTTCACATGATTGATCACTTACTGCGTAAAATAGCTTTTCTGTATAATTGTGATTGTTTGAGATTTTCTGCTACACACAGGCTGAATTTAGCTCGACTTTAACTGAGGTTTTACACTAAATGTTTTCTCCAACCCAGCTGATTAATTCAAGAGGACAACCCATTAAACCATTTCATTATTCAAGAAATAAGAGCTGGTAGTGTAAGAAGCACTCAGAAATCAACAACAGAACATGTCCTGACCTGAGAGACACAGGAGACACAGAAAGATCCTCTCCATCATGGTGGGGGTCTGCAGACTGAATGTGGGCCTCAAAAGAAACTCAATGATTATAAAGGATACCTAAAGGCAAATTTAGGGAAATTAACCGGCTTCTTAGCTTCCTTATCTCTGTAACGCCATCCTCAGTCTCATAAATCTGTGTGTGCTCTATTTACCATGACTGATGATGAAACATTTCAATGAAGGCATCTCTATGTGACACACGTTTCCCCCTTTCTGTTGAAACTGAATGGTATTGACAGTGTGGTTGAAACCTTAGCATTAGCATAGCCTCATTTAGAAATCTTGAGAACTATCTTTCTGAGTGTTGGTCTTCTTACCATAAGTTAAGCCATCTTTGTTTTTTTTAACAGACAGAGAATATACAACAGCACAGCAGCCGGAGTGTAAGTCCACTCAGATACATTCATAGTAACCTTAATGAAGCCAGTGAAGCAGCCAACGCTTGATCTAAGTTTGGCTTTTCAAAGAGTAACTAAACCCCCACATCATTTTAATTCACTGAAGACTTCTTTATAAGAGTATTTGTTAGTGCTGTGGATCCTAACCCTTTAAGTTAGGGAAATGTCATAAACAAATGTATAATTTGCACAAACATTAACTAGATGCAAATGAATCTTTTCCTGTCCAGACTTTGTCTCTGTAATGAAATATCACTTTATTTTACTAATGCCATCGGGAGTGTCGCAGTTGTTGAGACTTTACCAGAAAATAAATCCCACAACTCTAATCTTTATATATATACATATAGCAATCCATTCAGGAAATAATGATATATATAACAGCCTGAAACTCTGAATATATGGAATAAAGTCTGAATATATGGAATGAAAGTCTGAATATATGGAATGAAAGTCTGAATATATGGAATGAAAGTCTGAATATATGGAATAAAGTCTGAGTATATGGAATTAAAGTCTGAATATATGGAACGAAAGTCTGAGTATATGGAATTAAAGTCTGAATATATGGAACGAAAGTCTGAATATATGGAATTAAAGTCTGAATATATGGATTAAAGTCTGAATATATGGAATAAAGTCTGAATATATGGAACGAAAGTCTGAATATATGGAATTAAAGTCTGAATATATGGAATTAAAGTCTGAATATATGGAATTAAAGTCTGAATATTTGGAATGAAAGCTTCCGATTCAGTCTGGTGAATCCTGGGACTCCTGAGCCCCACCAAACCTCTCACAAACAAAACCTGCATCCTGCTTCAGCAACAAAGACATAATCAGATCAAAAACACTGAAAACTTGAAGCTAAAGCTTCAACTCAAGTGTTTTAACTTGATTAAAAATACATTTCATCAACACAGTTCTAGTGCCTCTCTGAATGGTTCAGACTGAGATGTTCAGATATTTGTGAGGTCACCATGTGTAATGTCAAGCAGGTCACCCTGAAACTCCTTGAGCTGATTCTTTTCTATGTCCGTATGCAAACAAGGAAAGCAAAAAGCAATAGATGTAGGGGTGACCCAGAGTAATGCTTTGCTTAGTTGAATCTGATTAGTCAGATTTTGTCCATAGTCGACGGCACGTCAAATGTTTTTCTTATTTCCTTCATTGACCCGTAGTCTGCATTATGGTGACCTTATGACGTAATACATACAACCATTTACAATAAAGAGGTCATAGCTTAAAGTAAAACAGACACCTGAGTAGATAAGCTTTAAAACGTTTATTTTTAAAATCTATATTGCACACAAAAACAACAAGTTGATGAATGAGAAAAACTCAAATGAGGCCACTGCATCAGCCACATAGTGGTACTGACGGGGAAGGCAGGAGGAGACGTTCCAGCCTGTGAGGAGAAGAAATGCTTGATTAGTTTAATTTGCATTCACAGCCGGATTCTGTTCAGGTTGAAGACTTTACTGAACACGATGGAAACCAACAAGCAGGAGGATGGTTTTAACATTTTCTTCTGATCCCCTAAAAAACAGAGGGTGTCTTAAATGCATGCATGGAGCAGCTAAAGCATTAGAGCGATACACCAGACACAAGGAAGTATGTTTAACTTTGATACTTGAACCACCTACTACTGATGGCTAAATTCCAACAGATTCGCCTGCACTCCATCACGGCACCCGAGCTGATAGGTTTCAATTCTAGTCAGTGTGTTTACTTCCACTGGCTCCGCTCTGTTGTGTTTCAAATCCGGCAGGTCGGACCCTCCACAGCAGATGTACAAGACTTCTTTTTTTGCCGGATTACCAGAGCATGATGCATCAATCACCACAGAGCAGAACGAGCAGGAGAGGAAGTCAAGCACCAAAACAAATTAAAGCATCCGGTTAAATCTCAGAATAAAACACTCTGTGTTATCACCAGATCGTATTTTACATAACAACAACAACAAACCATCATGATGAGCGGAGTCAGGCCTGGAGTCAACAGGTCAGAGGTTTTGAGGACAATAAAGACCACATGGATGAGGAGAGGCTCATCAGTGCAGCTGATAATCATTGATTCAGTTATTACAATGGGAAAACTTATTTCTCGTAATTCCAGCAGTCTGAGTCCTGCTCCGTGTTAACAGATGAGAGCGTACGGAGCCGAGGTGGAGTGGAGACGGACTGGACACCTATCTGGGGGAAGTCTGGCGTGATACTTCATACTCAAGCTTATTTAATCTTAAATGCTTTATTTTAATAGTATTTTATATTTCCAGTGTTAAATGTCAAGAAGAACACAAGACTATGATGAGCTTAAGTGAAAACTCTGACAAATATATGTTTAGTTTTTGTTTACGACTATGACGAGACAAGAATGTTACTGACTGAGTTTAAAATCAATATTTTCCCCCACTGCCTGTCTATTCTTTAAAAAAACAAGCAATGTAGTCCTGTGACAGGCTGAGTTAATATTTGAGGGGGTGTAGTGTTAGCTTGGTCTCTATCTGCAGCAGGTGTGCTGTGTGAACCAGCTCTACCCGCCTCCATGCATCTGTCTCATTTTCAAAACCGGTGCCCGTTAGTGACGAGATGTATTCAAAGTAACTTCACCTTGAAGACGCCAAGTTTGCCTCACTGCAGGTGAGAAGTGCTGTATCAACAAAGGTGTAATTCACATCTACTGCACATTCAGCATGGATTTCACATAAGCACAATTAAGGTTACACTTCTGTTTCATTCCTACTAATGGTGTATAACAATATATACGACTTAGCCATGACAACATGATCCCTAATGGGTGAAGAGAATAACATTGCTTAAGTGAGTACAATGGCAGCTGCTGGTGGATGAGATTTGTTAGGCAAATATTTGATCCTTGTTGTTGGAAGCAGAAACGTGTGGAAGCATGTGAGCGAGGGCCAAGCTGTGATTAGATGACAGGTTCACTTGTTTTCCTTCCTTAGATAATTTTTGGTAGGTACTGACCCCTTCAGACGGGGAACACCCCTTAAGAACTGAAAATTGGAGATGGTCTGACCCTGAGACAGTGCCATGGTCAGCCAATGCTCAGTGATGTGCATTGGGTGATGGAGGCTGACCCGTGTGGTCCAATCCAACAGAAGAGCTACTGTGGCTTTCTGTGCTGTGGAGGGGGCGGAAACCAGACTGGAACTGTTCATAAAGGTTATTGTCGGACAAGTCAGTATGGACCTGGGATGCAACTGTTTTTTCAAGGATTTGGATAGAAATGGTAGGTTTTGAAATAGGATGGAAGTTATTGAAGTCAGTGGGGTCTGCACCAGGTTTCTTGAGTATTAGAGTTATTGAGGCTGATTTGAAGGATGAGGGTACAACACCAGAGGTAAGAGAGGAGTTTCTGACAGCAGTTATACAGGAAGACAGGGAGGGGAGGCAGGCTTTTACTAGGGTGGTAGGAAGTGGGTCTAACAGGCAGGTAGATGACATGGACTTCTGGATGAGGTCAGATATTTCAACAACAGAGGGAAGTATGAAACAAGAAAGTGTGTGAGAGAGGGGGGTTGAGAGAACCAGAAAAGACAAGCTGTGGGAGGTGCCAGGGGTTAACTGCTGGTGAATCTTGTCAACTTTTGCATTGAAAAATGACACCAGGGAGTTACAGGTGGAGGTGGAGTGCAGATGAGAAGTAAGAGAGTCCGCTGATTGCAGTAAGTTGTTTAGGATGGAAAACAAGGCCTTTGTTTTCTATCGAATAGTCGAGTAGTGACTATGGAACAAACTAAATGTTGTCCTATTGATGGGCACATTACATAGCAGCCATCCGTTTATGAATGTGTTGTGTAAGGGTGAATAACTGAACAAAGCACCGTATAAAAACAGTCCATTTACCAACTGAGTTTATCTACCAGCCACAAAGCATGTGAGAGCCCTGCAGCAGCTGTTAGTCAAATGTATTCAAAGTAACTTCACCTTGAAGACGCCAAGTTTGCCTCACTGCAGGTGAGAAGTGCTGTATCAACAAAGGTGTAATTCACATCTACTGCACATTCAGCATGGATTTCACATAAGCACAATTAAGGTTACACTTATGTTTCATTCCTATTAATGGTGTATAACTATATATATATACGGATTAGCCATGACAACATGATCCTTAATGGGTGAAGAGAATAACATTGCTTAAGTCAGTTCAAGGGCAGCTGCTGGTGGATGAGATTTGTTAGGCAAACATTTGATCCTTGTTGTTGATGTGTTGGAAGCAGGAACATGTGGAAGCATGTGAGCGAGGGCCAAGCTGTGATGCTTAAATAACAGATTCACCTGTTTTCCTTCCTCAGATCAATTCTGGTAGGAACTGACCTCTGCAGATGGGGAACACCCCTTAACACTCTTGTTATGTTTGTTTCTCTGGAACAGCAATAATGTTCCTGGGTCAGTTTGACAGCAAATCGGAGATGGTCTGACCCTGATACAGGGCCATGGTCGGCCAATGCTCAGTGATGTGCCCCACCCCTGTGGTCCAATCCCACAGAAGAGCTACTGTGGCTGAGTATACCAGCTGGTCATATGTCTGGGTGTAACCTTAGGTTGGGCATAGAGCTGAAAGACACGACCGACCTAAAGTTAAAGGTGACATATCACGCTTTTTTCATCAACATATATTGGTCTAAGAGGTCCCCAAAACATGTATTTAAAGTTTATGCTCAAAAAAACACTTTGAAATCAGATTTTGGTCTGCCTGAAAAACCCTTTTCTTCAGCCCTCCTCAGAACACTCTGTTTTCTCTCTGACCACGCCCCCTCAGGAAGTGGGTGTGGCCTCGGCTGTCCAGCACGTTGATCTAATGCTCACATGTTGGCTGAGTATACACGGCCGCTCAGAGATCACGTTACTTCAACCCTCTGAATCTGATCCAGAATCTGATCCTGACGGAGAGGCGCCTGTAGCAGGACCTTTCTGAAGGATTGGTCACAGATTTAGTGTTTCTTGTTGTTTTATTTGTCAGTATGTCGACGTGTGTCTTGGTACACAGCTACGAACATGTAGCTATGTGGCTATGCTAACTAGCGCTAGCACTTATCAATGATAAATGAAAATCATCCACTAGATCTTCAAATCTGCAGACGTGGGGAGTAAAACCGACCTCTACCAGAAAGGCAGCAGGACCTTTCTGAAGGATTGGTCACAGATTCTGTGTTTCTTGTTGTTTTATTTGGCCAGGCCAGCGGTCGACGGTGAGGAGGAAGTGAAACAAGACTTGGCAAGGAGTACCTGAAGACGGCCAGCTGTGCATCGTTTTACCAGACACTTTGAAACAGTTTTTGAAACAGTTTTAAAACTTTTACAGACTGATTTTAAGGACTTTTTTAAAATTAGTTTTTTTGTATCCTAGTGCTGTTGTTCCTTTTAGTTTTGGAATAACCCATTTGGCTCTTAACATTTGTTTTCTCTCGGTTAACCGGTCTCACAGCTTGATTTTAAAAGAACCTTTTACTCCCCTTCCAATAAATTTGACTTAAGTTTTTAATCATCACGCCCCACATTACATATCCAATGAAAAGAAAATGTCACTGACAGTGGGCCATTGGTAGTTTTGGTCTCATATTTGTGCACTTATAAAATACAACTATCTGTTCACTCTTTGTTGATACAGTATGTCTGCATTAAATATAGACATTATTTTGTGATATGTTGTCATGCAAGTCAAACAGCCTTCATACTGAACATTTTATTGCAGCTGAAAACCCATTTAGTAGTTGTTTGAGAACTTCTGAATACTTCAAGCCTCACCAGTAAAGCACAACATCACTGAAAACTGTTTGTCAAGAGGTTTATTATTTTATTTACAAGCATGTCTGTCAGCGATGTGGTGACTGTCTGAGAATACAACACAAAAGAAAAGGTGCAAAAACAAAGACTGATGTATTCCAGCCTGTACCCCCCACCACCCTGCAAAGCCAAGCTATGAACAGCAGGTCCCATTTACATCATCAGGTATCTCGCTCAGCTATAAACCACACTGAACGGTACATAAAGACACAGTATTTATCTGGTCAAATTTCTTTATTATTCAAAATAGAATGAGTCTGGTTCTGCCTGTTAAAGGAAGTTTGTCCTTGCCTGCTCATTGGGGATTAAGATAAGATCAGACTGAGTCCTGCCTGACAGATGGGACTGGATCTATTCAAATAATCGTCCAATAGTTCACAGTGACTATTGAATAGTCCAATAGTGACTATCGAATACTCCAATGTGACTATCGAATAGTCCAATAGTGACTATCATATTGTCCAATGTGACTATCGAATAGTCCAATAGTGACTATCGAATAGTCCAATGTGACTATTGAATACTCCAATAGTGACTATTGAATAGTCCAATAGTGACTATCGAATAGTCCAATGTGACTATTGAATACTCCAATAGTGACTATCGAATACTCCAATGTGACTATTGAATACTCCAATGTGACTATTGAATACTCCAATGTGACTATCGAATACTCCAATGTGACTATTGAATACTCCAATAGTGACTATCATATTGTCCAATGTGACTATTGAATAGTCCAATGTGACTATTGAATACTCCAATAGTGACTATCGAATAGTCCAATGTGACTATCGAATACTCCAATGTGACTATTGAATAGTCCAATAGTGACTATTGAATACTCCAATGTGACTATTGAATAGTCCAATGTGACTGTCGAATAGTCCAATAGTAACTATTGAATACTCCAATGTGACTATTGAATACTCCAATGTGACTATTGAATAGTCCGATGTGACTATCGAATAGTCCAATGTGACTATTGAATACTCCAATGTGACTATCGAATAGTCCGATGTGACTATCGAATAGTCCAATGTGACTATTGAATAGTCCAATGTGACTATCATATTGTCCAATGTGACTATCGAATAGTCCAATAGTGACTATCGAATACTCCAATGTGACTATTGAATACTCCAATAGTAACTATCATATTGTCCAATGTGACTATCGAACACTCCAATGTGACTATTGAATAGTCCAATGTGACTATTGAATAGTCAAGTCACAACTATTGAATAGTTGAAATGTGACTAAAGAGTATTGAATAGTCGAGTAGTGACTATCAAGTAGTCAAGAAGTGACCATGGAATAGTCGAGCGGGGACTAACGAATAGTTGAATAGTGACTATTGAATAGTCACTGGGTTTAAGTGATTTCGGCTTAAAATGCCCAGCCCTAGGTGCCATCTTTGTTTTTTCTTATATTGGATAGCCCCACTCTGTCTTTTGGCTTCTCAAGAAGTAACGCATGCAGCAGACACTTACACTTTTCCCCATTGCAACAAAATCAGGGATTCTACACTGGAGCTTAGACATAAAGAGCCCTATGAACACAGAAAGGGAGCAGGCTAATTGTAAAGTTTTCCTTCTTACAGCATGTCTGTTGTTTTAGTAGAAATATGACCAGTATGCTGTAAATGACAGTTTTCTTTCTCAGTTCATCACTTCATGCAATAAATGTGTCAGTCATGTTCAGCATAGATTACTGAACAACAAAGGGACAGTCTGATTTCAGTTTCAGAGTTGAGTCCTCTCTTCCGTGGGATCTTTCTCCCTCCTTGTGGAACACTTTCCCGTCAGGCTGCTCTCTCCACTTCAGAGTGACTCCACTCAGTCCGCTCTTCTTCAGCCTGTCCTGGAGCTGGGAAACACAAATGGAAACATTGTGTGAATGTTCTAACATTCATTCAAACCTGCCTGTTTGTTGGAGGCTAGTTTTTGCTTTGCCAGCTAACTGTTGGGATGCAATATAGAATCACAGTGACCAATAAGAAATGGTCCCAGAGAGTCCTTCTTCAGATATTCGTAAAAAATTCTTGGGGGATTATTCTGGAGACTTACCTCTCTCAGGATGTCTGCTTTCACAGCAGGGTCGTTCAGATCCACAGAGGGGTCCTCTGGCTTCATCCTCAGCTTTATCACATGTCTCTTTACTGTAGAAACAGAGAAGAAACATCGCTGTAGACACCAAAGTCAGATAAGGAGCACTACATTCTGTAGAGTACATTTTAACACCAGTTGTTGTTATGAAATGTTGTTATCACTCACCAGGCTGAGGGACGCTGTAGCACACAAACGGGAATTTACTTTCACAAGGCAGTAACCTCCATTTTCCTGACCTCTCCAGATCTGAAACCCCACACACTACAGTCATGGAGCCTAATGGACTAAAAACATCTTCCCAGTATCTGAATGAGGAGCTGCTCCCATCAGACCAGTAAACATGAGGATCTCTGTATAAACCAATCCAGTGCCAGGCTCCAGAGGGTGTCAAGCTCTGGATCTTCTGGTTCTCGGTGTCGTTCTTCACAGTGGCCAGGTCAATGTAGTTCTCCCTGCAGTACCTCTGAGCACTGGACCAACTCATTGTTTCATTGATGTAAACAAATTCAGGATCCTGTTGTGTTCCTGAGAAAGAATGGGGAATTTAAGTTTTCACATATAAATGCTCTTAAAACCTCTTCAAGATCTAGATATTCATCACATGGTCCTTACCTCTGTAACAGACAAAAGTAAGTGAAAATGAGCAACGTGCATCATACCATGCACCAGCTTTAAAACTGACACAGAACTCATTAGCTACCCAAAGCTCTGGATGACCAGAGGCCCACTTCCTGTATTCAGCTCCACTTCCTGTGTAGTTGCCCGACCACTCCCAGATAATGTTGCTGTACAGGCCGATCCAGAACTCTGAGTTCAGGTCGGAGAGTAAAACTGTGCTGTTAACTTGGTCCATCTCTTCAGGGCTTTCAATAGTGGCCAGGTCTGTGTAGGTCTCTCTGCAGTAGGCCTGCGCTTCAGTCCAGGTCATGGGATCAGCCACATGGTGGTACTGACGGGGGAGGCAGGAGGAGATGTCCCAGCCTGTGAAGAGAAGAAGTGCTTGATTTGTTCTGTGTGGGAGAAAAAAGGAGTCTATATGAGGTAGTACACAGTGACTGTCTCTGTGGGGTGTCGGTCAGAATGCGTGGGCAGGAATATGGTTTAAGATGTATTGAAGGAACATCAAGATGCATCATCTGTGGGTAGGTCTGAGTGTCTGTTCTTGATCTATGGGAAATGTAAATGAAGTAGAAATCAAACCTTATACTTCAGTGCTTATAAATATAATGAGGATACAGACAAATCTACAGGCTGTCATAATATTAGGACGTATTTAAATTATGTCACAGAACAAACTAGAAACAACACTGAAATGGCAGGAATAGTATAGCTGTTACTTGACAGATGATTTGTTAACAAGCATCATATTGTGACAGTGCTCTCTGCTGGCAAGCATGTAATAGTATCACTATACTTTAAACGTCATTAATTGGTGATACAATTAAAACGTTAACACCTATTTAAGAAAATTAATTGGACACTGATTAACATACACACAGCTTATACAAATGGTTAACAGAAATCTTGTGAAACAATGATCTACCAGAGCAGTAGCAGCATAAGTGCTGTAGCTGTAAAAGTATCTTGTTTTTTAATAACAGAAAGTAAGAAAAATATATATTCAAACTTAAAAAAGGTGCCTTTTTATATTCCCTCCGTGACTCTTTTCACAACCTTTAAATGTTGAATTTAATACACAGTGATCAAAAGGAGCTCTGCATGGATTGAATTAAATTGAGTGTAGGCTAGCCTGTTGAGATGTAGCATCTCATTTTCAAGGGTGTCCCAAAATGCATGCATGGAGCAGCTAAAGCATTACAACAATAAACCAGACTCAAGGAAGTACAGTATGTTTAGCTTTGAGACTTGAACCACCTACTACTAATACTTCATACTCAAACTTCTATCATCTTTAATGCTTTAATCTGATATTGTGCAGTATTCCTACATTACTTCAACTGAAATAAATACCAACACTTCATCCATTGCTGACTGGTTATTTTCCCCCTTGCAGCACAAAAATCCATATTTCAATGATTTTTAGATTGTGACCTGTAAAAGTCATGAAGAGAAAATTTACTGACCTGATAGACACAAGACAGCCAGGAAGATCCTCTCCATCATGCTGGCTCTTTGTGGACTGAATGTGACACCTGAAACAAATCCGGGGCTAATATCACTAAGACCGTCAGGCAAATCTGTAGAAGGTCGTCTCCTCCTCCTGTCCTTGACACAGCTTTGTAACTATCTCTGTAGTTAGAGAGATGTTAGTGACAGTTTAGTTTGTATTAATTGTAGTATATCATTTATTAGTGAACAGTATTTACTTCAAAATGTTTACTCATGATATTATTGTCTTATCCTGGTCAAAATGACATCTCAATAGCTTCCACAAACAAGACAGATAGTGTTGTATTTATGCTGGCCAAAGCGATTACAAATTTAAAATTGTCTTGCTGTAGTTTTGATCAAACTTAACTATCGTTGCACAAAGTTTGTTCAGTAAATACAGCTGAATGTGAGCTGAAGTGGTTTATTGACAGTTGTTCCTGTTTCACAGCACACATGCCTGAATGTTTGTAGGGGAGAGAGGGTGAGTTGAATCCTGATGAAGATGGATAAAGATGTAGAGTCTGCCATTTTCTTCTGCTTATCCTGGGTCGGATCGTTGAGGCAGCAGTCCAAGCAGATCGACCTAGACATCCCTCTCCCCAGCAACATCTTACAGCTCCTCCTGAGGAAACCTATTTGGACATGCCAGGTACACCTCTAAAGGGAGGAATCTGGGAGGCACCCTTTACAAACGCACAAACCACCTTGACTGTCTCCCTCAAGATGTCCAAGCTCCTAACCCTGCCTCTAAGGCTACTCGTCAGCTGGTCCAGAGACTCCTGGGCTAGCCTGACAGCTTTCTTCACAGCTGGTGTCCACCAGCGGGTTCCAAGGTTACCACCACGACAGGCACCATTGGCCTTCAGGCCACAACTTTTAGCAGCGCAGGGATTCAAGGATTTGGATAGAAATGGTTTTGAAATAGGACAGAAGTTATTGAAGTCAGTGGGGTCTGCACCAGGTTTCTTGAGTATCAGAGTTATTGAGGCTGATTTGAAGGATGAGGGTACAACACCAGAAGTAAGAGAGGAGTTTATGACAGCAGTTATACAGGAAGACAGGGAGGGGAGGCAGGCTTTTACTAGGGTGGTAGGAAGTGGGTCTAACAGGCAGGTAGATGACATGGACTTCTGGATCAGGTCAGATAGACAGAGAGAAGTATGAAACAAGAAAGTGTGTGAGAGAGGGGGGTTGAGAGAACCAGAAAAGACAAGCTGTGGGAGGTGCCAGGGGTTAACTGCTGGTGAATCTTGTCAACTTTTGAATTGCAAAATGACACCAGGGAGTTACAGGTGGAGGTGGAGTGCAGATGAGAAGTAAGAGAGTCCGCTGATTGCAGTAAGTTGTTTAGGATGGAAAACAAGGCCTTTGTTTTCTATCAAATAGTCGAGTAGTGACTATGGAACAAACTAAATGTTGTCCTATTGATGGGCACATTACATAGCAGCCATCCGTTTATGAATGTGTTGTGTAAGGGTGAATAACTGAACAAAGCACCGTATAAAAACAGTCCATTAACCAACTGAGTTTATCTACCAGCCACAAAGCATGTGAGAGCCCTGCAGCAGCTGTTAGTCAAATGTATTCAAAGTAACTTCACCTTGAAGACGCCAAGTTTACCTCACTGCAGGTGAGAAGTGCTGTATCAACAAAGGTGTAATTCACATCAACTGCACATTCAGCATGGATTTCAAATAAGCACAATTAAGGTTACATTTATGTTTCATTCCTATTAATGCTGTATAACAATATATATATACGGATTAGCCATGACAACATGATCCTTAATGGGTGAAGAGAATAACATTGCTTAAATCAGTTCAAGGGCAGCTGCTGGTGGATGAGATTTGTTAGGCAAACATTTGATCCTTGTTGTTGATGTGTTGGAAGCAGTAACGTGTGGAAGCATGTGAGCGAGAGCCAAGCTGTGATGGTTAGATAACAGGTTGACCTGTTTTCCTTCCTCAGATCACTTCTGGTAGGAACTGACCCCTGCAGACGAGGAACACCCCTTAAAAGCTGCAAATTGGAGATGGTCTGACCCTGATACAGGGCCATGGTCAGCCAATGCTCAGTGATGTGCATTGGGTGATGGAGGCTGACCCGTGTGGTCCAATCCAACAGAAGAGCTACTGTGGCTGAGTGCACCATCTGGGCATACACCTGGATGAAACCTTAGGTCGAACTTGGCGCTAAAAGTTAAGACTGACCTAAAGCTAAGCCCTGTGCAGCAGTTCATAATAATTTAATTGTATTAAAATGCATCTTTATGAGCACTCAAGGTCACCTTACAAGGCAGAGTTTCAAAAAGAACACTATAAAAATGAGGCTGATAAAATCGACAAGACATGATACAGTGTTAATGATAAATGCAAATAAAATGAACAGGATACAGTGCAGTGAAGAGGTGTAATCAGAGTGAAATGGACAGTTTTAAAAGATGTGTTTTGAGATGGGATTTGAAAATAGAAAGAGTTTTGATGTTACAGATGTCTGGTGGGAGGAAGTTCCAGAGGAGGGAAGCAGAGCGGCTGAAGGCTCTTAACCCCATGGTGGTTAAGCGGGTGGGTTGTGTAGTCAGGTGAATGGAAGAATGTCCTATTGATGGGCATGTTACATAGCAGCCATCAGTTTATGAATGTGGTGTGTAAGGGTGAATGTGACGTGATGAAAGGTGCTTCAAGTGGTTAACTCAAAACCGGACAAGGCACATATAAAAACAGTCCATTTACCAACTGAGTTTATCTACCAGCCACAAAGCATGTGAGATTTTTGTAGCAGCTGTTAGTCAAATGTATTCAAAGTAACTTCACCTTGAAGACGCCATGTTTGCCTCACTGCAGGTGAGAAGTGCTGTATCAACAAAGGTGTAATTCACATCTACTGCACATTCAGCATGGATTTCACATAAGCACAATTAAGGTTACACTTATGTTTCATTCCTACTCCTGTAATGTAATTCCTTTTTAAAACAGAAATGGTAACTGGCAACGCCACCTGGGGACCTGCACCCCAGGAAATATAGAGCAACTTGATAGTAATTAAACAAGGTCACAGGTAAGAACTGATGAAGGCAGAGACAGGGTGTCAAAATAAGTTTAAAAGTTTATTAAATCAAAAAGAAAGAAAGGCAAAACTTCATTAATTTACCTGAGGGGGAGAAAGAAAGTGATACAATTATACAATTAAACAAACAAATAATGAGGGTTAAAGAGTATTTATATCATTGCATTATTTAAAATAGGCCTTCTACAAAAGTTAAAATTATTATTAAAAACTACAATGAACCCCCATCATAAACTAACCAACCAAATCAAACTAAACAAGAAATCCAAATAAACAAGATCAACTCAATGTAAGCTGAGGTCACCAGAAGGGAGGCAGACTACACAGAGGAAAGTGCAGGCGGTGCTACCACATACTCACCTTGGTGAAGCACAGCACACACACACACACACCACAATCCTCACTACAATTCAGTACAGCCTATTGTGGCCCAGTGTCAGACTCTCATGCAACAGGTGGAGGGCCCTCACCCTGGGTGCCTAGCCTCCCAAACTAATGGGCTCAACTTCTGAAAGAAACAAAAGAATTAAATAAAAGAAAACAACAAGCAAACCCAGTTGGTAAACAAACTAAATCAATAATTAAAGAGAAGAATAAAACTAAGGAAACTAGTTAAACAATCTAAAGTAAAGCAACTAATAACAAAAGAAACAATATCAACAGCAGCAGGTCTATATCTGCAAAGATAAATATACACTGCCATTAAAACCATACCGAAAACCGTAAGTAGTGTTACCATGAAATCACTACCAGCTACCCTACACACCACCTTGGAGCTGGAACTAAGTGCAGGAATACTAAGGGGAACCAAACAGAGCAGAGCTTTGCAGCGGCGGGGCAGCAGCAGCAGCAGCAGCAGCAGCAGCAGCAGCAGCAGCAGCAGCAGCAGAGGCCTACAAAAGGCTCCAGCTGCCTTTTATAAAGTGCCTGATTAGGGCACTAATCAATTACAACTTGTTGTAAATGTTTTTTCTCAAAAAAAAAAAAGGAAAACGTACTTACACTTTACTCTCCCCCTTTTAGACCTTTGAGACAATAAAACTCTTCCCTCAGTTTATCCCAGCTCAGAGACAAGGCTTCTGAAGGCAACATGCTCTTATGTACACAAGAGGGCAGTGCTGCACCTTGATAACCTCTGAGCTGTTTGAGGAAGTGACACTGAACTACAGAACATTTGAATGTAGACATTCATCATTGAAAACATTAACACAGCCGTTTGTGTGACTCTTCAATAACTGATAAATGTTGAATTAAATTGTTCCCCCAACATCACTGCCTGGCCCATAGCTGTCAGTTTTATAGTTGTATTTGCAGTCTCAGAAATGACATTATTTATGGAGTCAAATGTAAATAGTTCAGGAAAATACTTTGGGATCTTTCTGTGAAGGCCGATCCATGGCTGTCAATGTTTTATCAGCTGTTTTTCTCTCCAAGAATGAGCTCTCTGTTTTAGCAGAAAGAACGGAGGTCAAATTTATTTATTGAGGACCTAGCTCTGCGTTTTAAAAAAGCTTGAGATCAAGAAAGTTTCTGATTCTCAATTCTGCTGTTGAGTCTTTCCACAATGTTATATCTCGAGTGGAGTCACTGAAATCAAATTGCTGGTTTAAAAACAGACATTGATTCTCTCATGTTCTTAAATAACAGGTGTGAAACCACACAAAGAAGAAATCTGGTTGTGTGTACGGGTGGCGGTTTGATGATGTTTTACCAAAGCAAAAGTTCAAGAGTACAAGAAATGCAATTTATGTTTCAAGTTGATTTATTGCAAGGGATGAATGCAACCTCAATGGCCAAACTTGATTTGTTAGCGAGCTTCCAATAAGCTAAACTTGTTCAGATTGTTTTTACTGCTCAACACACAAACAACCAAATGTAGCTCAAACAATCAATGAGAGATGAGGCTAAGAGTTAAAGAAAGGAACACTCAAACTTTTCACTTCCTCCTGTTGAATCAGGTTTTTCAGGAGATCTTCTGTTCTTTAAAGCTGCTGTTGGTAGGAATGGTGTAAAAAACGTTACTTTTTTTCTGCTGGGTTTGGAGAAAAGGTCATAATACCCATCTGTACTCATCGGTAAGTGGAGTAACTTGAGACTATTGTGAAATCTCTGCGTCTTTCAAAAGCCTTTGTATCAAGCAATGTTATTATTCCCCTTGTCCCCGTTATTACGGACCAATCATAGCTAATCTCCAATCCTACATCCTGATTTGGTTAAGGGGCGGCCCCTACTACGTCCTACGATTGATTATAAGACAGGCACTATCATGATTACGCACACTGATCTGTGTGGGGGGGGGGGGCTAAGAGAAATCTGGTTGGTCGGGGTAGCGTTGATATTTGAAGTCCCACTCTCTGAACAGATGTTCACTCCGTGACTACGAACAGCAGCTTTAAAGCTGCATACAGATTTCCTTTCGTTTCAGGTGACATTCTGATAAAAAGATTGAGAAATAAATATAATATATATATAATATGGTGGTTATAACTGCAAAAATAACAAGACTAATCTAACGGTGGCCTTGAACTGAAGAATAGTACTGCAGATAGTCCAGAACTCAGCTGCCAGGCTTTTATCTAGAACCAAGAAATATGACCACATCACGCCTGTTTTAGCTTCTCTACATTGGCTGCCGGTACGTTTTAGAATTGATTTTAAGATTTTATTGGTTACTTTTAGAGAACTGCACGGTCTCAGCCCCGGTTTTATCTCTGACCTTTTAACACCGTACACTCCAGTGCGCAATCTGCGATCCTCGGGCAAAGAGCTACTGTCAGTCCCAAAAACTGGTCTGAAAACAAGGGGGGACAAGGGGTTTTCAGTCCGGGCCCCACAGCTGTGGAACGAACTGCTGGAGGAAATTAGGTTGGCGGACTCTGTGCTCTCTTTTAAATCAATGCTGAAAACATTCTTTTATTGAAGAGCATTTCCTGATTTTATTTGATCAAGGTGTCTTGCCCATGTAACCTCCATGAATTATTGTTGGCTGTTGAAAAGAAATAATGCCAAAGGTTAACTTATGAATAACTAGGACCTACTACGGTTGCATGTTAAATGTTTCGTTTATTTTCTATTTGTTCTATTTTTCCAAAATGTTTGTTTCAGTGTTTGTCCAATAGGAAGGAAGTAGGAAACAGAGTGAATCCTGTAGTTGGGCCAATCAGAAGGCTCCTTCTTACGGTAGTCTTGCCCACCTGTCCTTGTGCTGCAGGTTAGATATCATTCCTCCATTCAGTGAGACGGAGCACGTAAAGTCAGAGACGAACTTGATGCCCTTGAATTAAACTCAGAAGCCAGCGGAGGAGGAGACGACTAGGAGCTGATTTATAGTGTATTGTATTTCTGTCACCTCAGCAGTGTGTGTGAAGTTATTGCAAGGAAGTTAATGTCCTCTCGTAGCCCGCTGTGCCAGTAGCTTGTAGCCGTTAGCCGAGGCTCGGCGTCCCTCGTGTTAGCTTCCAGGCTGCTTCCAGCGACGAGTACCCCTGTGGGTCCACTCGACACTGTCCTACTTAGTTTTAACTCAATCACGGAGATCGGTCAGGTTTTTTGTATGGTTTGGTCCTCTGGTGGACCACCTGGAGATGGCGAGCTACCTGATTTGGATCTAGAGCCCAGCACTACCCTGGACGGGTTCTGCCGCACTGTGTGGTGTGGTAGGCCAGTCGCATACCCCACACTCAGCCCCTGTGCCCTTTTCCTCCTTTACTCACACACACACACACACACACACACACACACACACACACACACACACACACCGATGCCGATGCCAACCTGCAGCATTTAGAAAGAGGGGTGGACTGCATCGTAGCACATCGGACCAGCACTTTTTCTCAAAGTGCAGTTTGCATAGTCTGGTTTACATTCACGTGGACATTATAGAGCGCTTCATGATCTAATAAGTACTACAGTGTATGTGATGTAAGAAAGAGGATTAGAACGAACACTGGTCAGTTATCATTTTGACCTTTAGATGGTTTGATTGATTCACAACATGAATTCATGCACTGAGTGGTAAGAAAACGCTCCACCTTAAAATGTCTGATAGCTGTCAGATAGGGCCGTATGACAGCAGCATGGTGAGTTTATTTATTTTAGTCTAACTTCTGTAGTAATATGAAAGGCAGCAGAGCGTCCTCTGTCTGTCACCCCGTGAGACCTGCACTTTTACTCTAACCTGAGCCTCCTCTGGTCCGGGGCCAACAGGCGTGACCTGCCATGTCTGTCCGGTGTCCTCGGTGCCCCTCTGGACCAGCTCTGTACCGGACTCTGCTCTGAATTCTGCGTGCAAGTAACAGGTGAATGTTTGGTAATGTCCTCTGCACACTGCGCTGAAGGGAGTAATACACGTGCACGCTATCTCTCCCCTTTAAGCGCTATGGAAGGTGGCCATCACTGAGTTTGTTTTGATATTCATATCTCATCATGCTGGGAGGCTAAACTTGATGAAACTCTTCATAAATAAGATCTTAACTTTCTGTAAACTTGTCAAAGTAGGAGCTGGGTTACACACATCCATCATCAGTGTTGAAGTGTTCTCCTGATGTTTTTGATCATTCAGGTCTGACTGTTTTCTCCGTGCCGCTGTCAGTCAGTAAACGTGACGTGTGGCGTTTAGGTGACACTCAATAAAATCTGCTGCTTCACGGCACAGTCATGAACGAATGTTGGTATGTAACAGTGTAGACTCTGAATATAAGACTAGTCCACTTTTTCACATGCAGTTTAAAGAGGAAAACCCCAGCTATAAATAGAAATATGGTTATTTCTATTTATAGCTAGTTTTGTTTTAGCCTACGATATCTCTAAATGCCGGCTAACTGCACTTGAAACCGGCTAATAGCCGGTAAATACTGGCTAACCTAAACCCTGACACACACACACACACACACACACACACACACACACACACACACACACACACACACACACACACACACACACACACATGAACTGAGACTTTGAATCTGACGGACTTACCTTTTTGTTCTTTTTTCCTAGGAACTTTCAACCCCTTCTTTTTGACTTCTTGCGTTTTTTTGAACTGATTTACTACATTACATCACCACTTCCTGGAACTGGGTGATGGTGGTTAACTAGGAGTTTGTGACTGAAGTGGTCCATCCTTTGTGAACTTTAATGACAGAGTTAAAGGGTAATCCCTCTGAGTACATGAGAATTGACTGAATTTGATAACTGTTTTCTGCATTACGTCACTACTGTTATGGTGTGATAAATGATGTCTTTCCTTATGTTTTTTTCTGTTTCACTAAAGCCGATTAAACTTACTACACTGCTTCAGAGTCTCATTTAAACACTCCACCTAGCTCCAGTAGTCGAACCCACTAGTCCAAAACCCTTAAGACTTTCTTCTTTTTAGACCTTGGTGAGTGTTACACACAGGGTCCTGCTTTTATTTTGTTTTTACTTTGTTATCATGTTTTTATGATTTCATGTTCTTTTAATAGTTATGACACTTGCTCTGACTGTATGGCTTTTTAAAATGCTCTTTATTTTGCACATGTCCTTGAGGCATTGGAAAGCACTTTGTAACATCTTTTTTGAAATGTGCTCTATAAATAAAGATTATTATTATTATTATTATTATTATTATTATTATTATTATTATTATTATTATTATTATTACTATTATTATTATTATTGTGTGTGTCAGATAAAATCAACATTCAATGTGATGCATAGTAAAACAGAGGCTCACTCAAACTTTCACAGTTCACTCTTCCTGGTCCTTGGTGGAATCAGTTCCTAAGTCCTGGCTGATTGTATTTAGTGGCTGATCATTGCTATTGTGGGGAAAAAAAGGTATGAACTCTTTCTTGGATTTGTGGATAATTCTTATTTGGTCCTGTCGTAACAAGTTTTGTTGTAAGTGTAAAACAGACACATAATGAAAGTGCATTTTCCTTAGCATCCTTAAGCATTTGCTAATTCATTTATATTTTGCAAGTGTTGATAAAGTTGTCAAAGATGAAGCTGTAGTCTCTAAATGGTACAAAAACAAACAGGCTTTCTGATGGCAAAGTGAAGACATTTTTTTTTACTTTGCCATCAGAAAGCATTTACAACTAGATTCAGCCTGTCTGCAGATTGTAGCCTAGCTTGCATGCTATTTCTTCTTGCAGCTTCTCATAGAAGGGGCCGAGCTGACAGGCATCCAATGTGGATGTATTCAAAAATACTGAAATATCCCTTTAATGCTTTTTCTTTCTGAAGAAGACGTGATGCATGACACAAATACAAACTCAGGCTTAGCTTTTATTATTTTTTAAAGGTGCATTTTGATTTCCATGTGAGAAAAAGATTAGTAAGAAGTCAAATACTAAATACTCCTACCCCTATATTCACCAGTAATTTACTAACAATAACTCCATTACTGAAATCCTGAGGTCTATGAGGTCTATGAACATAGTAACTTTCATCAATATATTCAACTAAAACACAACTAACATTAAATTAAAATACACAAAAAAATAAAAATACATAAAAATACAAAAACACTACTTCCTAGCATTGCAACAGTGGAGGAGGTTTCTGAAGTGCTAGGTTCCAGACTGTTTAAAAGTGCCTTCAAGAGACAGTACCTGAAATGAAGCGTTACAGGATTTGAAGCGGTTGCAGTGAGCTGTTCTACATGTTTCTCTAAACCTCTGCACAGTAACTAAGATAAGATAAAATGAATGCACTGTAAAGGTTGTGAAGTGATTATGATCCAGAAGGTTCTTTGCTTTGGCCAGGACTGAAACACGTTTAGACAGTTTTGATTGGTCGTGTTAAATGTGATGTTTCCAGTAGATTTGATTACATCAAAGAGTCTTTATTCATGTAGTCTTTCTATCTTAACATCCTCAATCTGTACCTTTATTTATTTAGTTTTACTCTAATTCAACCTTAAATTACTTTTTATTGAACAATTTTTTTATTTGCTCATTTCTGAAGTGATTATTCCAAAAACTTGATGTGAAGAATTAAAACTTGTGGTCCCAACAGTGACCCCTAGGGGACACCACTGGCAATGTCCAAACTGTTAGATTCAAACTCTCCAATCTTCACAAATTGTTGTCTGTTTTTTTTTTTGTTTTTTTTTTACTTCTGACCTAATTCAGGAGTCCCCTCCTGAGCCTGTGCCTTTCAAATTCATTGATTAATAACTTTTGATTTATTGTGTCAGATGCTTTTTCAGATCAGTGGACACCCTGATTCCCCTTTATTCACTGAGTTCAGTCAAAGCCAGTGATGCTGACTTATTTATATATATATATATATATATATATATATATATATATATATATATATATATATATATATATATATATATATATAGATAGAGAGAGAGAGAGAGAGAGAGAGAGAGAGAGAGAGAGAGAGAGAGACTTTCAGAGATTAATTTGTGTTCATCTATGAATTTGTCTAATCTGTCATTGAGGAGTTTCTTTTGGGGTCTTTGAGAACAGTGGGAGGAGATAAACAGGTCTGTGGCAGGAGTTGGCATAATTGAACACACAGATTCAAGTCTGTACACCAAGGTTTTTTGTCCTGTATGGTCTATTTTTCCATAGAATAATTAAATAAGGAAATAAGTTTGGTTGCACTGGTCTGTAACTTACAAAAAGTATTCAAAATAAACATGATAAAGAATTGTATGATCGTGATCCTGCCATCAAGAAACTTTTATGGGATATTTTTGCGATGTCGTCCAACCCTAGAGTGAACTCACAGCTGAGCATTACAGTGTGTATCACCTGCCTGTAAAATATGACACATCAGGACCCTGGGCATGATGCTGGAGGCAGATGTTTGGTTATACAAGGTGGACAGTAGGGAGATCTCTGATATGAGTGGTACTATGACCCAGTGCTGGTTAATGTTGTGGCCACATGTCCATTAGAGGGCGGATGGGCTGCAGAATATTATTTTAGTTTTGCCTACATTTTTCACTTCATTCATATCCTCTCTTTTTTCATAGAGGTTAACAGCAACAAGAAGAAACGTTTAGATTTTAGTAACAAAGTTCACTCTTCTATCTCTTCTTCTTCTTCTTCTTCTGAGATCTTTCTCCCTCTTTGTGGAACACTTTCCCGTCAGGCTGCTCTCTCCACGTCAGAGTGACTCCACTCAGTTGGCTCTCCTTCAGCTTGTCCTGAAGCTGGGAAACACAAATGGAAACCATGTTCTAACCTTCATTCAAACTTGCATTTTTTGTTGGAGGCTAGTTTTATTTTTGCCAGCTAACTGTTGGGATACAATATAGAATCTCAGCGACCAAAAAGAAATGGTCCCAGAGAGTCCTTCTTCAGATATTTGTGAACATTTCTTGAGGGACGATTTTTGGAGCCTCACCTTTCTCAAGATGTCTGCTTTCACAGCAGGGTCATTCAGATTCACAGAGGGGTCCTCTGGCTTCATCCTCAGCTTCATCACATGTCTCTTTACTGCGTGCAGAAACAGAGAATGAGCACTAAATTCTGTAGAGTACATTCTAACAGCAGTTGTTGTTATGAAATGTTGTTATCACTCACCAGGCTGAGGGACGCTGTAGCACACAAACGGGAATTTACTTTCACAAGGCAGTAACCTCCATTTTCCTGACCTCTCCAGATCTGAAACCCCACACACTACAGTCATGGAGCCTAATGGGTTAAAAACACGTTCCCAGTATGTGAATGAGGAGTTGCTCCCATCGGACCAGTAAACTTCAAGATCTCGGTGTAAACCAATCCAATGGTAGGCTCCAGAAGGTGTCATGTTCAGGACCTTCTGGTACTCAGTGTCGTTCTTCACAGTGGCCAGGTCAATGTAGTTCTCCCTGCAGAACCTCTGAGCACTGGACCAACTCATTGTTTCATTGATGTAAACAAATTCAGGATCCTGTTGTGTTCCTGAGAAAGAATGGGGAATTTAAGTTTTCACAAAGAAATGCTCTAAAAACCTCTTCAAGATCTAGATATTCATCACATGGTCCTTACCTCTGTAACAGACAAAAGTATGTCGCCATATGCAACGTGTATCAAACCATCCAAAAGTGTGAGCAGTCACACAGAGCTCATTAGCTTCCAAATTATCTGGTAGACCAGAGGACCACTTCCTGTATTCAGCTCCACTCCCTGTGTAGTTGTCTGACCACTTCCAGAGAATGTTGTTGTACAGGCCGATCCAGACCTCTGAGTCCAGACCAGAGAGTAAAACTGTCTGGTTAACCTGTTTCATCTCTTCAGGGCTTTCAATGGTGGCCAGGTCTGTGTAGGTCTCTCTGCAGTAGGCCTGAGCTTCAGTCCAGGTCATAGGATCAGCCACATAGTGGTACTGACGGGGAAGGCAGGAGGAGACGTTCCAGCCTGTGAGGAGAAGAAATGCTTGATTAGTTAAATTTGCATTCACAGCCGGATTCTGTTCAGGTTGAAGACTTTACTGAACACGATGGAAACCAACAAGCAGGAGGAAGGTTTTAACATTTTCTTCTGATCCCCTAAAAAACAGAGGGTGTCTTAAATGCATGCATGGAGCAGCTAAAGCATTAGAGCGATACACCAGACACAAGGAAGTATGTTTAACTTTGATACTTGAACCACCTACTACTGATGGCTAAATTCCAACAGATTCGCCTGCACTCCATCACGGCACCCGAGCTGATAGGTTTCAATTCTAGTCAGTGTGTTCACTTCGACTTGCTCCACTGCAGGTGCATTCAGGGACCGCCGTAAAAGTGCAATACAACCCTTATTTTGTTTTCATTGCATTTTTATTTGAATCAAGAGAATCAAAATAAAGTCATAGTGGTCACATCAAGAATGTTTTCTTTTTACTTTTTAACAGGGACAGACCGCATTACTTAACTTAAGATATTAGACAAGCAAAAGTGTTAAAAGAGTGAAATGTTGACAATTTTCACACTTGGTACAACCCTGATATCAATATGTGATCGACTACATGAATTATTTTAAAGAGAGAAAATGTTTTGGTAAAAATCAAAGACTAAAAAGTGAGTTTGGAGATTCCATTGACCAAGACTAGACTAAAACTATAAAGGGCTGAGAAGACTTATATGTGACTAAAACTATCAGGGATTTTTGTCTAACGCCTAAGACTAAATCTATAATAGCTGCCAAAATGAACACTGTATTTCAATAACTTTTAGATTGTGACCTGTAGCTATCAAGAATCAACAAGAGAGAATTTTCTGACCTGAGAGACACAAGACAGCCAGGAAGATCCTCTCCATCATGCTGGCTCTTTGTGGACTGAATGTGGCACCTGAAACAAATCCGGGGCTAATATCACTAAGACCGTCAGGCAAATCTGTAGAAGGTCGTCTCCTCCTCCTGTCCTTGACACAGCTTTGTAACTATCTCTGTAGTTAGAGAGATGTTAGTGACATTTTAGTTTGTATTAATTGTAGTATATCATTTATTAGTGAACAGTATTTACTTCAAAATGTTTACTCATGATATTATTGTCTTATCCTGGTCAAAATGACATCTCAATAGCTTCCACAAACAAGGCAGATAGTGTTGTATTTATGCTGGCCAAAGCGATTACAAATTTAAAATTGTCTTGCTGTAGTTTTGATCAAACTTAACTATCGTTGCACAAAGTTTGTTCAGTAAATACAGCTGAATGTGAGCTGAAGTGGTTTATTGACAGTTGTTCCTGTTTCACAGCACACATGCCTGAATGTTTGTAGGGGAGAGAGGGTGAGTTGAATCCTGATGAAGATGGATAAAGATGTAGAGTCTGCCATTTTCTTCTGCTTATCCTGGGTCGGATCGTTGAGGCAGCAGTCCAAGCAGATCGACCTAGACATCCCTCCCCCCAGCAACATTTTACAGCTCCTCCTGAGGAAACCTATTTGGACATGCCAGGTACACCTCTAAAGGGAGGAATCTGGGAGGCACCCTTAACAAACGCACAAACCACCTTGACTGTCTCCCTCCAGATGTCCAAGCTCCTAACCCTGCCTCTAATGGCCCTTTTCCACCGGCCCATCTTAACCCTACTCTACTCGACTTGACTCCACTCTCCTCGGTTTGTGTTGTGTTTCCACGGGCGCGGTACCTCGTGTCAG
Source organism: Notolabrus celidotus (assembly GCF_009762535.1). Taxonomy (NCBI): domain Eukaryota; kingdom Metazoa; phylum Chordata; class Actinopteri; order Labriformes; family Labridae; genus Notolabrus; species Notolabrus celidotus. The sequence goes on along the minus strand of NC_048294.1, from coordinate 25,489,465 downwards.
ATACCAGTTTTCGGTAGCTCTGCTTTGGTTCAAAGTGAGCTGAGCCGATACTAAAAGGTGACATCGACGGACTGCTGGCCACTGATTGGTCAGAGAATGTCGTCACCGAAGAGTCATGAGCGCGACGCCCAATCGCGCCCAACACAGGAATCAAACCCGCCATTTAAAAAAAACGGCATCAGTACTCTTTTGCTCTTCTTTTGCTTTCCTCTCTCACTCGGCCTGCAACAAAAAGCTCACAGACCGAGCAGCAAGTACTCCATTGCCTCCATGTCCACCATTGTTTGTGATTGTTGTGTGTGTGTAGCGTTCAAAATGACGTGAACGCAGTTTCGCGCAGCTGTGTTATGACGACCCCGCCCACCGTGAGACGGTACTCAGGCTGGTGGAGAAGGTACCCAAACCGAGTAGAGTCTAGTCGAGTAGAGCTGAGTCGAGTCAAGTAGGGCTGAGTCGAGTCGAGTAGGGCTGGAACTGTATAGTGGAAAAGGGCAATAAGGCTACTTGTCAGCTGGTCCAGAGACTCCTGGGCTAGCCTGACAGCTTTCTTCACAGCTGGTGTCCACCAGCGGGTTCCAAGGTTACCACCACGACAGGCACCATTGGCCTTCAGGCCACAACTTTTAGCCGCCGCTTCCACAATGGAGGCTTTGAACATGGTCCATTTGGATTCCATGTCCCCAACCTCTCATACACAAGAAGTCCTTCTGGAGGAGGGAGTTCAAGACCTAACAGACAGGGGCCTCCACCAGATGTTCCAAGTTCACCCGCACTGCACACTTGGGTTAAGCAGGTCTGTCAGGCAGCCAACTATACACTAAGACATGATTAGTTGACCTCTCCAGGGGCCCTCATGGTTGTTGAAGTCCCCCAGAAGTACAATGGAGTCCCCAGCTGGGATTCCTTCCAGGACCCCACCCAGAGTCTCCAAGAAGGCCCTGTACTCTGAACTGCTATTTGGTGCATATGCACAAATAACAGGTAGAGCCTTCCTCCCTGCGACCCCAGGTCCCAAGGAAGGGACCTTCTCGTTCTGGAGGGAAATCTCCAACACTAAGGCGCTCATCCAAGGGGTTTGTGAGTATATTATGCGTCAGTGGAGAGGTTGCTTAGTTTTGCTAGTAGACAGTTTGCTGCAGTCGCCATGGCACTGAATGGCATAAACTACATTTCTGATTTTGTGCTGTGGTGATTTGTCTCTGGAATGATCCATTTTCTGTCTCAGTGTGTTGGAGGGCATGGAATATACTGGGATGTTGTGTTTGATGAAAATCTCCCAGAGTTTCTCAGATTCCCCAGATAAGTAAAGGATAACAATGCTCTGTTGTTTGTTATTGTGCTCTCTGCTGGAACTGGGCTTTTTGAAGGCTCGGTTAGGATAGCCACAGGTTTTAAGTGCTTCCCTAATATGTTGCTGTTCCTTCTTCCTTCCCTCAGTCCCTGTGGGTACATCCTGAGCTCTATGGTGAAGGGTTCTTGTTACCCCTAGCTTGTGTGTGATGGTGTGAGTCAAATAATCCCTGAGAGGCGTATATTTTCTAGCTCCGTCCACCACTCTGAAGAAGCCTTTCGAAGGAGAGGTGAAACATCTTTAAGAATTTCTACCAATGCCAGTTGCCTTTTCAGGTCACGCTTTGAATTTCCATGACCTGGATGACTGACAACCTTCACAGACGTGTTGAATACTAAAGCATTTTTTTTGGCAAACTAAATGTTGTCCTATTGATGGGCACGTTACATAGCAGCCATCAGTTTATGAATGTGGTGTGTAAGGGTGAATGTGACGTGATGAAAGGTGCTTCAAGTTGTTGACTCAAAACTGAACAAAGCACTATATAAAACAGTCCATTTACCAACTGAGTTTATCTACCAGCCACAAAGCATGTGAGAGCCCTGCAGCAGCTGTTAGTCAAATGTATTCAAAGTAACTTCACCTTGAAGACGCCAAGTTTGCCTCACTGCAGGTGAGAAGTGCTGTATCAACAAAGGTGTAATTCACATCAACTGCACATTCAGCATGGATTTCACATAAGCACAATTAAGGTTACACTTATATTACATTCCTATTAATGATGTGCAACAATATATACGACTTAGCCATGACAACATGATCCCTAATGGGTGAAGAGAATAACATTGCTTAAGTCAGTTCAAGGGCAGCTGCTGGTGGATGAGATTTGTTAGGCAAACATTTGATCCTTGTTGTTGACTGTGGCTGAGTGCACCATATGGGCATACACTTGGGTGTAACCTTAGGTTGGACTTGGTGGTAGTGAAGTTCATGCCTAGTCACCTGACAGATACCTCTTTAAGTACTCCTCTGTAGTACAAGCCGCACCAGTAAAGCACAACGTCACTGAAAACAGCAAGTCCCATTTACATCATCAGGTATCACTCTCAGCTACTTACTACCCTGAGTCGTACATAAAGACAGAGTATTTACCTCGTCTAAATATCTCTGTTTTTCATACCAATATTTGTATTCAAAAAGGAAAGATGTTGTAAGTAGGGATGGATTGTGATTTTTAAATTTTCAAATATTTGTTTAACAATTAATCGAATCATTCATGTGCCTGTAATGTCAAAGATAAAGGTTTTTCAAATGTTTACCAGTGTCTGGTTCTAATGCGTCACAGGCTACTGATAGTGTTTATAACAAATTCAATGACAAAAGAAAACTAAAGCATAAGTGCCAGTTGTCTCTGAAAGGTGAGGCGATGTGAGACTCAGAAATGGAGAAAATCAGAGAGTCTTCTGCAGCTGTCAGAGGTTTCTGCAGAACTTCTTTCCCAGGTAAAATGAGCTTTTCTTGATCACAGCCATAAATATATCTAAGAAGAATATTCTAAAGCCACGGTTCACAACAGTGACTATAGAATAGTGGAGTAGTTACTATCGAACAAACTAAATGTTGTCCTATTGATGGGCACGTTACATAGCAGCCATCAGTTTATGAATGTGGTGTGTCAGGGTGAATGTGACGTGATGAAAGGTGCTTCAAGTTGTTGACTCAAAACTGAACAAAGCACTATATAAAACAGTCCATTTACCAACTGAGTTTATCTACCAGCCACAAAGCATGTGAGAGCCCTGCAGCAGCTGTTAGTCAAATGTATTCAAAGTAACTTCACCTTGAAGACGCCAAGTTTGCCTCACTGCAGGTGAGAAGTGCTGTATCAACAAAGGTGTAATTCACATCAACTGCACATTCAGCATGGATTTCACATAAGCACAATTAAGGTTACACTTATATTACATTCCTATTAATGATGTGCAACAATATATACAACTTAGCCATGACAACATGATCCCTAATGGGTGAAGAGAATAACATTGCTTAAGTCAGTTCAAGGGCAGCTGCTGGTGGATGAGATTTGTTAGGCAAACATTTGATCCTTGTTGTTGATGTGCTGGAAGCAGATACGTGTGGAAGTATGTCAGCGAGGGCCAAGCTGTGATGGTTAGATAACAGGTTGACCTGTTTTCCTTCCTCTGATCACTTCTGGTAGGAACTGACCCCTGCAGACGGGGAACACCCCTTAAGAGCTGCAAATTGGAGATGGTCTGACCCTGATACAGGGCCATGGTCAGCCAATGCTCAGTGATGTAGATTGGGTGATGGAGACTGACCCGTGTGGTCCAATCCAACAGAAGAGCTACTGTGGCTGAGTGCACCATATGGGCATACACCTGGGTGTAACCTTAGGTTGGACTTGGCACTAAAAGTTAAGACTGACCTAAAGTTAAGCCCTGTACAGCAGTCAGTGGTGGACAGTAACAAAGTCAATTTACTTGAGTCCTCTACATAAGTACATTTTTTGAGTATCTGTACTTTACTTGAGTCTTTTTTTGGGGGGGGGGGGACTTATTACTTTAACTCCACTACATTCAACACAATTATATTACTTTTTACTTCACTACATTTCTATCAGTGCTCTAGTTACTCACTACTTTTGCTTTGAAGTCAGCTCATGAACTTCCTTCTCTTTTCTGAAATCTGATCCCATGGTTGAACGTGGAGCAAACACAGAGCAAATTTCACTCACATCAGTTCATGTACAGGTGGTAATGATGGCTATAATTCTCCACCTGAGCACCCTGGCCATATCTTCAGCCCGTGTTAGAGGTTTTTGAAATGAAGAATGATACGTATTGTTTGAAATGTTCTCCCTGTTTCTGCCCAAACATACAAACATTCACTGTCCAACCTGAGAGAGCGTGTTGAGCTACGTAACGAGTGTTTCATTCCAGATGAACATTTCAGACTAAGGTGTCTGTGCGTGGAGTAACTTAGTTTCTGTTTTTATTCCATGGTATAGTTTTTAGAGATTTCAAGTAATGGTTTCTAGATAAACATGAAGTAAGTGACTGCACTCCTTTGTATTCTTGACTGCACTTATGTATTGTGAAAATACGTTTTAAGATATTTTAAGAAGTACTTTGAATACTTCAGTATTGCAATAACAGTCACACAAGCCTGTTTCTTATAAAATACAACTGTTGGTTGATCTTTTTTTGACATCAAATGTAGACACTATTGTGCAATATGTGGTCACAAAGTCAAACAGCCTTAATACTGAACATTTTATTGCAGCTGCAAACCCATTTAGTGGTTGTGTGAGAACTTCCGTGAGTCCCCATCAGTAAAGCACAACATCACTGAAAACTGTTTGTCAAGAGGTTTATTATGTTATTTACAAGCATGTCTGTCACCGATGTGGTGACCGTCTGAGAACACAACAGAATAGAAAAGGTACAAGGTGCATCACCCGTCCCCCTACAATGCCAATCTATGAGCAGCAGGCCCCATTTACATATCAGGTATCTCTCTCAGCTATAAACCACACTGAGCCAACAGGTAATACAATATATGAAATACTTGTAGACTTAACTCCCTGTGTGTCCCCGTTTGTATGCTAACATGCTGACTAAACTCTAGCACACAGACTTCTGGTTATTAGTTTGAAAGCAGGGAGAGGACAAAACATATCTACATGACTGAGGAGTATTTGGTACCCATTAGCATTACGTTAATGCTACTTCTACTAAAAAAGCACCTCTATAACATAGACTGCATAAAAGAAGTGAACAAGGTCTCTGGTTTCAGTAGTTAGGTCAACGTCCAGCTGGCTAAAAAACAAGATAAGAGAATTCAGCCCATATTCTTCAAGGTGGTTCTACCTTGTCAAGTCAGTTTACCCAGAACCAATCTGATGAAGATAAATGCCTGAAGGATGTACAACTCTCTGGTATTTCCAGTATAGCCAGCAGTTAGCGATACAAAACTTATGACCAAGACTCAATTTTCAGTGTGATGCATTGTTTCCGGTTGAAGTAGCAATTTGAGAAGTGACAGATCAGAAGTGAGGCAAAACTTGCCCCTCAAAAAATGTCAGCCTGAATAAATCATGTAAATCCCTGGTTCATTATATTCCTCAGAGTAGCATCTGTTTATCCCTTATTGGAAGCCTCAGTTGCACGGTAAGTATTAACTAAAGCAGTACTCCAGCTTACTTTAGTGGAAGGGAACCGTAGATAAAACAATTTTCTTGTGATTTACTTAATAACTAACAGGTCTTAAGTTTGCTGAAATAACATCCTGATGCAGATTTGTAAAAAGGAAAGGGGGAAGTTAGTCTGCATTTCTTTGAAAAAAGAAACAAAGTAAAATGCTGATTGTTGAATGAGGGTCAATCAGATTGGTCACTGAAGTTTACACTTTGCATCTGTAATGGATTGTTTGCTGCATTTTAGCGCAGAGATAAAAAGAATAATGAAATAAATGACCGCTGATGGGAGTCGGAAATATCAGTATCAGACTGTTCCCTGCAGACACCGAAGCCTTTAATCCGTCACTGGTCTGAACTACTTGGACTACAAACGCAGTAGAGATAGAAACCAGGACACTTCCCATACTTCCTTACAGACTCTACATATGGACCTGACATTGGATAAAGGTAAAGCACCAATCATCCACTTTGATGGACGTGTTTTTTTTTACTTAATAATCAGTTAGTCCTCCTGTTAGTTTCCCCGTTTGTTCTGGTTTTCTTCATGAAGAGAAGTCTGACAGTAAAGTTTGTCTGTTAGTAAAAACACTTAGTTATAAATGTTAATTTATAGGGTAATTAACAGGTTAATAAAGTTTCATATGAGGCTGATCATTAATGAGCAAGGGGTTTGAAAAGAGTTGCATGGTTTCTATTTTCCCTTAAAGTAATAAATAATTCAATAATGAGGCATTTTACCGGTGAATGGATCTGTGATGCTTCAGGACAGAATAAACAGAGAGCTGATTATCATCATGTGCAGGTGTGTGTTAAACAGGTAAACACAGACACAGAGCTCTGTCACTGTTTATATTGATCAGAGTTATTACAGTGAACATGTGTGTTAAACAGGTGTGTGTTAAACAGGTGTGTGTTAAACAGGTGTGTGTTAAACAGGTAAACACAGAGACAGAGCTCTGTTACTGTTTATATTGATCAGAGTTATTACAGTGAACATGTGTGTTAAACAGGTGTGTGTTAAACAGGTGTGTGTTAAACAGGTGTGTGTTAAACAGGTGTGTGTTAAACAGGTAAACACAGAGACAGAGCTCTGTTACTGTTTATATTGATCAGAGTTATTACAGTGAACATGTGTGTTAAACAGGTGTGTGTTAAACAGGTGTGTGTTAAACAGGTGTGTGTTAAACAGGTGTGTGTTAAACAGGTGTGTGTTAAACAGGTGTGTGTTAAACATGTAAACACAGAGACAGAGCTCTGTTACTGTTTATATTGATCAGAGTTATTACAGTGAACATGTGTGCAGACACAAACAGCTGTTAAAGCCGTCATCACAAACCGACGTCGCTTCACGTGACGCTCTGGAGGAGAGGACGTCTCATTTCTCTAAATACAGATCTCCTCTCTCCTCTGGATTCATTTCCTCGCATCTCTGGTGGGCGGGACTAAGACGCAAGTGAACGACGCGAGGATGGACGTTTAGAGCTTTGAGATGCACCCTGTGTATTTAATTCCTCTGTTTCCCTTGTCCTGTGTTTGATCTTTGTATGTCTTTCCTGTGTTCTCTGAATAAAAATAAAACAGGAAACACAAAACTAAGAAACACAAGAAAATACAACATGAGACATGGATCACTAAACAACAAGAGAGACAAAGGATAACTAATACAGAATAAACACAGGGAGGAACCAAGGTAAGAATCACAAGGAAGAAACTGAACTAAACATCAACTCATGACAAAATTATACTTTGGACAAAGACATAACAAGAAGCTTAATAATAAATATTTTGTGTGTTTCATTCTTACAAAAATAAAGACCCAAATGTCTCCCAGCTGTTTGGTAAGCCTCTGTGTTCTATGGGGCGCTGTTTGTAAAGTTGAGCACACTGAAAATAACATCTACAATTCTCCACATTTAGCTCCAAAACATCATAAAAATGTAGAGTGAATTAATAAATGTCACTTTTTTATCACATTTAGAGCAATACTTGTGATCTTCTTCACATTAACTTTTTTTGTGTAAAATATTTCATATTAAATCACTGTTAAATCCAAATGCTTAAAATAAATCTAAATGTTAAATCTAAATGTTAAATGTCTAATCTAACACCAGAGGGCGCCATTGTTACACACTCACTGCAGTCTGTCAACTCTTCAGGGGTTTGAGATTTAAAAAATACCAGACAGGGTCAGAAGACTGTGGGGCGCTGTTTGTAACAAATCAAGCAACATTTAGATTAAACATTTAATATTTATATTTAGCATTTGGATTTAACAGTGATTATAACATAAATATATTTTTCACAACAAAATGAAATGTCAGGAAGATCACACATATTGCTCTACATATGAAAAGTGACTTTTAAAAATTCACTCTACATGTTTATGACGTTTAAGAGCTAAATGTGGAGAATTGTTATTTTCAGTGTGCACAACTTTACAAACAGCGCTCCACAGTCTTCTGACCCTGTCTGGTATTTTTTTAATCTCAAACCCCTGAAGAGTTGACAGACTGCAGTGGGTGTGTAACAATGGCGCCCTCTGGTGTTAGATTAGACAATAGACAACCATCAGACAGAGTCTTGTTTCTGTTGGTACCTGCAGCTGTGTAACTGTGGGCATGTCATGTTGAGGTTTCACCCTCTACCTCTCACTGCCTCCTTATCCTCAGGGGTCAAGTCAAACTTGATTTGTAAAACACGTTTCATACACAAGGCAACACAATGTGCTTCACAAATACAACACATACATTACAAAGAACATCAAGTTAAAGTACAGAGCATACATACATTTTGTATGCAGACAAACTTTCAGAGCACATAATCACCACATCACAATACTCACACATGGAGATTGATGCACTCACACACACATGCACACAACCTAAAAGCTGAAGTGTGAACTGATGTAAAAAGAAAGGATTTCAGCCTGCTTTTCAAAGTGCTCAGTGTTGCAGCTCCTCTCAGGGGCTCAGGCAGGTTGTTCCATCTCCTCGGGGCATTAATCCTGAAAGAAGCCTCACCTGCTTTGGAGTTTGTTGGTGGGATGGTCAGAAAACCACTGCCTGTGGACCTGAGAGTTCTTGGTGAGGTGTAAGTGATTAGCATGTTTTGTGTGTAGATAAAGGAGCTAAGTCATTTAGAACTTTGTACACAAGAAAGATCATTTTAAAATCAAGGTGTGAGAGCAAAAGGCTTCTTATGGACTCAAATGTCCTCCTGGATGAAAACACATGAATATATGCTCATCTTCTTTTCCTTAATTCTGATGCCTTCTTTTCAGGCTGTTGTTCAAATTAACCTCCATTATTTTTCTTGCACTCTATCCATCATCTGTTCCCCTGCATTTATCCACCTAGAGCAAACCCAGGTCAACTTCTCCCTTTTTAAATATGTTCCTGTGGGCTCTATCAAAATGATCAGTGCAGTTTGTGTTAACACAGCTTTCCTCTCTTCTAGAGACAGTTGAATCTTTGTATCCACCATTAAACAGAGGGAATCTGGGCCTTGTGATGTATTTTCTGATGATTTGAGTGATAAAAAGATGAGAATGTATGATTTCAGATTAAGTTTTGTTTACTTAAAGACATGTTGATTTATTATAGACATAGAAGTTTTAGTATCAAACTAATGTTCGCCACTTGTTCCAGATTTGGACTAACTGTTGACTTTTCACCACAGCTTTAAATAAGACTTAACTTCTGACTAATTTAAGTCTCAGGAAGTTAGATATGTGTACCAAGTTGAATGTCTCTAGGTGAAACTTGCTCCAGGGCTGTGCTTGTAAAAATGTCTATGGGGCGCTTTTGAGCCAAATTCTCCCTGCCCACATTTAACAAGGATAACCAGACCTGATGCACTTCCACATTTTCAAGAGTTTTTGAGTTTGTTTGGGAATTAAATGAATGATTTAATGCAAAATAAAATAAAAATAACCCTGAGGAATACTAAAGGGTCTCAAACCATTCAGTGCTCAGGCCTTCTGTTGAAAATGAGTATTTCATCTAGTAGAACTACTTCAGAACTTTTCTCTGGTGTCCCAGTGAAGTTATAATTAGGAGAATGATGGAGTAAAAGGTGATTGTTCAGACCATTGATTGTGTATCAAATGGACAACACACCTTCATGTCCTCCGATTGTGAGATGTGAAGCCAAAACACTGCCTTGATTGGGGCTGAAACAACCTTCCGGTGGAGCCAAGGCATGCACAGAAGTCCTCTGACTGGTGGAAAACCCAGGTCCGACCTCACACCCCTTCCACTAACCAAAGCTCCCAGAACTATCTTTGACAACAGAAAGCATGTTTGAGAAACATTTCTATGATGTGTGTTTTATTTTCTAGCCTGACCCATGTTCCATCTGTCATAATGGAGGAGGTGGGCTTTAAGGGCTGTATGCAGTCAGTCACCAGAGGGAGCTCTAAAAGTTTTGCTTCACTCAGGAAATCTGTTGTTCTGTCCATCGATTTAAAGTCTGTGGTTCAGACTTTGGAGCGACTTCATAAGTAAGCAGCATTAACCCTCAGGTAATGTGCATGAGACGACTTCAAGACAGGATGTGCCAAATGCTTCACACAAAGATCAATTGATCCCTTTTGGTATTTAACATTGTCATAGTTGAAATGATAGAAAGTTTGTTCAAAATAAATATTACTAAATCAAGGATTCATTGATCTCTTTTTTAACTTCAACAAGAGTTGTATGTTCTTTTCTATAAAGAGTTATTGAGCAATGATAAAATAATTCCATATTGTCATTATAGACCAACCCTTAACATTTTGATTATTGAAATAAAGAGACAGAATCAGCAGACTGGCTATGAAGGTCTTTAATGTTTCCCAGATCAGAATCACAGCATACAGTGTATAATAACTTCTAAAGTAAACAGAAATATCATCACCTCATTTATTTATATAGTTTTACTATACTTTTTTTAATAATCATCTTTTTTAAAATTCCATTATTTAACATTTTTCTTCATCTCAAGTCTTGGGTTTCTGAGATCAACAAAGAATGTAAAAACAAGACAACAGGTGCAACTTTTCAATGGAGCCCGAGCTGAAGATAGCGCTGAGTAAAGGTGTTTGTTTGCTTCTGTGGGGTGTTAACCATGTGCTTTGATGCACCACTGACCTTACACAGGATCTCTAAACACATCCAGTGATCGGGGTTATCTAGTTTGACTTGGTTTATGGACATATTCAAATAAGAACAAAGTCTCTCTGTAGCAGAGTTAAGACTAAGTGTGTCCACATCCATCCAGTCTGATCCACCGTTAATCACATGCTCAGATTAAAAAGAGTGCTCTGGACTTTTCAGATTTCCTTCAAAAGAAACCATCTTTCCACTGATGAGAACATCAAATGTTCACTGCTACATCACATCACTGTAAGGTCGACACCACCTCCATGTCCAACACAGTGTATGAAGGGAAAGAGTCAGACCACCAGTGTGATCTCATGACTCTGAGAGGAGTTGAGGCATCTTATGGTATCACAGCCCTCATGTCTGTCTCACATGTGATCAAGTGGCTCCATGTAAACACTGCTACATGTGAGGGGAGCTGACGTTTACAAGTCTGCACTTTTATTAAGCGTCACAGTTCAGGAATCCTGATCCTAAATCACTTCCCAGTTCCTTACAACACCATTACACCAACTAGTTACTCGAAGCTGCTTTTATCAGCGCTCTGAACTCCTCACATGTTAAACTTTGAAGTCACACAGATGATGCAGCACAATTGGAGGTGGATCAGAATATTTTTGAGATATAAGTTGTAAAATCAGGGGAAGTGAGTATCTGCTACAGTGACTTTCATGTTTGAAATAATGATGCTACAGAATGCCCACATATAAACAGGCACCATGAGAACAGGATAATGATAATAATCATAATTAGATAACGGCATGAAAAGTCAAGTCGCAGTTTTTACTCACCAAATGATTTTAAAATGTCAAGCTAACGGCCATATTTCTAGCTGCACCTGTTGTCTCATGTTGTCACAAAAAAGTATTTCATTCATTCACTCAAAAAAAAGATAAACAAACAAGAAACTTAATATTTACAAATATTTTGTCTGTTTGATTCTTACACTTAAAAATGTACAGTTTTGATCCTCTTCCGGATGGTGTGTGTCCGTCTCTTTCCAGCCACCCAGTTTGGTATTTTTCTTTTCACATCCAGCTCCCTCAGAGTGGGCAGGCTGCAGTGAGTCAGTCACAATGGCGCCCTCCAGTGTTAGCTTATAAAATAGACAAGGGAAAAGACCAGACCAAACTCAACACCTTGTTTCTCTTCTTACCTCCAGTGGTGTCATGATAGTTGTTGTTGTTGTTGTGAGGTTTATTAACAATCTCTCACTGCCTCCTTGTCCACAAGAGTGAGTACAAAAAGGTCCACATCAGATCCTCCAAACACATTAGCAAGGTTTCCTCCTGACAAGCATTGTGAGTAGAAAGGTTTCCATGCCTTTGTTTGTCCTTCATCGTCCTCTCCTTTGATTTTGATTTTTAAGGCTATGAGTCTTTTCCCAATCTCCTCCAAGAGTCTGTGTCTCAGCGAGCCTCTTTCCTTGCGCTTCTTTTCCATCCTGCTGCAACACACCCGAGTCAGTTTTTTTTTTGTTTTACATTGTGCACATTTCCCTTTCAGTGGGCTTACAAAAATCTCTGACAGGAGCAGCCAGGTACAGTATGTCTCTCCCTTTCCAGCCCTCCCCCACCTCCCAGTTAGGCAGTAATAAAATAGAAAACAAACAAACAAACAGGCTAAAGCTAGAGCACAAGCAAAGACAGCACCGGTGACTAACTTCTCCCATACTGGATGTCAGCTACTATGTGTTCCTGTGGGCTCAAACAACAGCACATCAGTTCAGTTAACATAATAAGAAGTGTTACCCATGATCCACATTTTCAGATCTTTAGTAGAGAATCAGAGGAGGGAAAAGCGCTGTAAGCCTGCTCTCTCCTCTCTTAAAGAAATGAACAGAATCAGAAACAGAGGTTGTGGACTGTGTTGGTTTTACCCTGTTTCGGAGATCTGAGCCCCCTTGTTCATCTTGCAGCTCTGTGCTGCAGGCTGTCGAGGCTCACAGGTTACCCTCAGTGTGCTTAGAGTTAAATTTACATCTGATGAGCTCACAAAAAGCCACTGGCTTAGTGAACTCACGCTTGAATGTGAGGATAATAGCAGAGCTGGACTGAGGTCAGAAACTGTGTAGAAGGGTGCTGACACAGTCGAGTCAGCTGGTCTGGAGTTTTTGGAGGGGAGCAGGGGGGTTATGGGTGATTAATAGGACATGGATGTTAGCTTTCAATACAAAGTAAGCATCCTGCTGAAGAGAGTAGAAGGAAGTGAGTAAGTGATGTTGATACAGTGGGGAAAGCAGGAATGAGCTTTGACCATGAATGCGATCCTGCCTGTCTGCCTCTCTATCTCTTTGCTCTCTAATTAGGGGTCCACCTTTGCAGATGTGCAGCAGCTCACGCGCGCACACACATTCTCTCACAGGCGCACATCAAACAGAATATGCATGTGCTGGAAATAGGGGTGCAGACAGGAGGAGGAAGGTGTGCGTAATAGAGCAGAGGCTGCCTGTCTCTGCTTTGTTCGTCACCGAACTCACTGAAGTACAAAAATAACTCTGAACACGCGGGCTACATCGACAGATTTGGTACCTCTAACCTAAGAAACGATCATCTCCATGTAGAGAGAAACGGTAGCTACTCTAGGATGATGGCCTTCCTTTTGGCGTGTTGCATTACCTGTTGGGAGGAGAGAATGAATGAAGAGTGTGCTCACAGTTTTTGTTTTGACCCTTACTTCTTTTGAGATTTGTGGCAATGACTTTTTTAATGAGCGGGTGTTAAGACGAGGATTTGTTCAGTTATAACACGATTTTTCTGTGATGTTCTAGTTCTGTGAGATATGAAACAAAAAACCAAAACATTCAGACTAGACTGATATGACTTGATTAGATTTGGGAAACGTGCATTAACAGATACAGTGTCCTTTCCCCGATCATCACCTTTAAAAATAATTCATGCATAGTTCCCACTGCAAAAAACCCATTTATATACTTTCTTCTTTGTACACATTTATATATAACTATATATAATATCATTTCTCTATATCTATATTTTCAACAAAAAATCTTTCCACAAAAACAACACTTGAACAAATGCATGAAAAAAAAAAAACATACAGAAGGTGAAAGAATGAAAATCAACACAATCGAGGGCCAGTTTGGCACTTTGTCATGAGAACACACAGCATCGCTTCGTTGGGAGTTGATAGGAATACTCAAGAATTGGTATTTTTTTCTCCCTCGATGAAAAAGCAAACACAGTCGTACATACTTGGCACCAAGAATGCTGGTAGAAAGAAAGTATCAGATATCAGTGTTTTCATAGCTGTATGATAACTATATGTGCCCTACGCTCCCTTCTACAGCTCAGTCATTTATTAATCCTCAGAGCAAAGGGAGAGAATCACATGTTGAATGAGAGCAACAAAGCCGAGATAAGACACAGATGTAGAAAAGAGAACAATATATGCACATAACACAGAAGGGAGAGAAAAGAGAGAAGACGCCAAAGTAAAAAAAAAAAGGGGGAAAACGGCAAGTGGCGAAAAGTATTCGTCCCTTTGACAAATGTCACGGGCGCTGAGGTCTGGAAACAGCAGACCTTTGAAAATAGTATCTTTGAAAGATCTATATGGCCCCGTAACTGATCATCTGCTGTCATGCAGTTCAGTTCACTCCTCCACACGCCACCAGTGGAGCTGCTAAGTTTGACAGCACATGATGAAGGAAGTTCTTTTTGGAGAATCAAGAGAATAAGAGAACAGAACAAAGGCCAACATCCAGAGGCCTCCCTTCCAGATCAGAGCCAGTCTTCCTGGTCCTTAGGTGGCGCGGTGTTGGGCCAGTCCCTACTATACCCTGGTGGTTGAGTGGGGATGGGGCAGGGTGTTGTTGTGGCCGGTGGAAGGGAATGTGTTGAAGGCGTGAAGAGGTTGCATGCTGGTGATGGTACTGGGGATCATGGTGATGGTGTTAGGCGTCATCAGCGGGACATCATCCGGAGCACGGCGCAGCGCCAGGGTGTAGTCAGGCGGGCACGCGGGCCGAAGAATGTCGTGGGGCCGGAGCGGCTCCATGTCGTGGTGAGGATCGTGCTCTGAGTGCTTCATCTGCAGGGACATGATCTCCTCCTCCTGGCTGTGAGCCAGGTCGTTGGCAGGGCCGCCTCGCTGGGGAGAAAGCCGGTGACGTCGCATCTCGTGCCGCTTGTCACGCTTGTAGTAAAGGGCAGCAAAGGCCAGAATGTTAAGGAAGAGGAGCGACGCCCCCACAGCAACCGTTACACTCAGCTCAGTGGAGTAGTCCCGGGTGTCTCCAGGGAAGAGATCTTGGCGCGGGCGCTCTGAACCGTCAGGCTCTGGATCAGAAGGGAAGGTGGGGTAAGGGTGACGGGTGGTGCGAGGTCCAGGCGGTCTGGGCCAGGGTCTGTGGGTCCCTGGGCCAGGCCCTGATGGAGAGCGGGTAGTGGTGGGAAAGAGCTCCTCATGTAGACTATGGAGGTGTGGAACTAATTCCAGCCAGAAGGCCACCTTGTTGGCCCTGTAGTTGTCTCTAACACGGGGTTTTAAGCCGATGTGGAGGTACTGCTTGTCCTTGGAGTTGAACTTGGTCCAGATGACCTCTTCAAAGCGGTTGGGCTTTGTGTGGATGAACTTGGTGTCCTGAGGGACTGGTAGGTTTGGATCCCTGAAGGAGGACAGAAGAGGCATCTTATTAGTCCACAGTTCGAATAAGTTTAAAAAGAAAAGTGATTTAAAATCCTTTCAGTTCAAATCTAAACAATAAATACAACATTGTGTTTTATGTAAAGTAAAATTCTGACAGTTCAACTCTGTGACTGAAGAGGCACTACACCAATGATTTTCAACCCTGATCTATAAAGAAGAGCCTGGATGATATCCCTGTAGACTGATAACTGGGCTGATGTAGGTACATTATAGGAATAATGTTTCAAACGCATGAATATGGAAATGGGGTATATGGAATATGGTTGGGTAATTAGGAATAGTTTTACACACTTATGATGAGATAATTCACAATACTTTCAGCACTGTCTGCAGCTTATGTAGCAGGTGGTCTGTGCATCTTTACTATACATCTTCTTATGTACTGTAAGGACCTTTTGAAAGGTAGTTCATAGAAACAATTGGAGCAGAATCTACAACCCCAATTCCAATGAAGTTGGGACGTTGTGTAAAACGTAAATAAAAACAGAATACAATGATTTGCAAATCCTTTTCAACCTATATTCAATTGAATACACTACAAAGACCAGATATTTAATGTTCAAACTGATAAACTTTATTGTGTTTTTGCAAATATTCTCTCATTTTGAATTTGATGCCTGCAACACTTTCCAAAAAAGCTGGGAACAGGGGCATGTTTACCTCTGTGTTACATCACCTTTCCTTTTAACAACACTCAAGAAGCGTTTGGGAACTGAGGACACTAATTATTGAAGCTTTGTAGGTGGAATTCTAGTGTAGTGCATTCGATTGAATATACTGTAGGTTGAAAAGGATTTACAAATCATTGTATTCCGTTTTTATTTACGTTTTAAACAACGTCCCAACTTCATTGGAATTGGGGTTGTACAAGGAAAAGGTTATTTTATTAAATCCAGCTCAAACATCCAATATATCAGCCACCAAACATCATGTGTCAGTCAGCCTCTACTTGCACAATGTCAGTGCAGAAAAAGCAGCAGCATGGCCTACCCAGTCTTGGCGAAGTTGGTCCAGTAAGTCATGACCACAGCGCTCAGCATCACATCGTTCTTAGAGAAGTTGCATGGAAACAGGTCCGTGGCACCGATCATTGGCACGCCAAACACATACGGTATCTCGTCTCCATGGGCAGCATCGGCCCACTCAGGTCGGGTCTCGGTCTGGCAGTGATGGTAGAAGGTGTAAAAGTAAACTGGAGACTGAAACTCTGCATGAAGTTTGGCGGTGGCCACTGCTGGTGCCACCCACTGGTGGTCTGTAAACAGAGCTAGGAGGGTCTTCCTCCGCATGTCCCCATTGTCCCTGTCCGCCCAGTCTGTGTACATGAATTTAATGGTCTCTCTCAGGATGTCTTTGCCTAAAGAATTGGGGAGAGGGGACAATGAAAAAGGACAGAAAGACAAAGTTAAGATAAGTTAAGATTCATTTAACAACAGGGGTGAAACCTTGAGCGCGTGAGGTACAGTTGGGAGAGAGAGAGAAGAAAAATTAGACCAAGCGAAGGGCAAAAGAGACAACAGACTACTCCACGAGCAGAATGAATGACAAGCACTTGAAAGGAAGCGTGACTGCATTATTCAAATGCCTCTGTATTTTGACTTTTGCCTGCTGTGAGAGGTTTGCAGGCTGATCAGTTCAGAACAACAGCGCTGTGATTGGGAGCTGGCTGCCTGGGGGATGATGAGAAACTGCATTAGTGCCCACAGAGCCTGAAAGGCCAGAGGCACAGACCTACCACAGTGAAAGATAATCCCATTGATAGGCCATCTCTTTAGTATGTATGTGTTATAGAAACTCATTGCCTATCTCACATTTTCTATATGTCCTCGTCTTTACCAAAATGATGTTTGGAAAACTTGCGTTTCATACAGGAGCTGAGGTTTCAGAGAACTTGCTGAAGCATGTGTTTTTTCTGTTTTTCTTACTTTGATGTTACATGTATGTGCAGGTCTTTAAGACAATGTCATATTGTTGGAATTCTGAGGACTTTCCATTTGACATGAGTGTCAGAAGCAGTCAACCTGTACATTACCATCTCCTAACATTTAAAAATAAGACGGGCCGGAAGAATAGAAAACGAGGGAAAGCACCCACTGCTCCATAAAGACAGACGCAGATAACCAAGTGTCTCAGCACCTCCAAGGCCACTGAGCCAGGAGGAAGTCCAAAAGAGGCCTCAGACATTTAACCCTCACCAACATCTGTGATGAACTTATCAACTTTAGATCATCTCAGGACAACTCAGCAATAATGAACTTTGTTTCAACTTAGGACAATACGCACGCTCACACCTGTCTCTGACATGTGAGGAACATGTGACCAATGTGAGTGACATCATGGACTTTTAGCACACACACACATGCAGAGGGACTGTGGGTGGGTCCTAATGCCCAGTGTAACATGCACACCCTCTGCTCAGAGAATAAATATCAGAGCTTCAACGCAAGTTGAGAGGTGAGAGGGGCTTCTTTTTCTTAGAGCTCATGCTTGAACTTGTTCTTCTTCTTTATATGTGTCCTATTTAGTTTTATTTAGTGATGGGGAAAAGAAGCTTCACAAACCACTAGTTCTATTTTTTGACTCCTCTAGATGGCGCTCTCTGTTCAACAAAGGGTTGAAAGCACACTGAATTGCCATTCATTGAGCCTTCATTTTTAAACCAAGAGCGCCATCTAGAGAAGTAAAAAAATACAACTAGTGGTTTGCGAAGCTTCATTTCCCCATCACTAGTTTTATTCACTCCTTGGAATTAAAACCATGGAAAGTATCTTAGTAAAGTTTTAATCTCATAGAAATAAAACCATGGAACTATAGTAGATGATAATTACTCACAAATCACTCCCAGAAAGAGTATGGAGGTTCTGCCCTATAGAAACCCTCATAAAGGAAGAAAACATACTTTTTACTCTGTAAAAAGGAAAAAGACAAGGCCTCACCCTCCCTAGAAACTGTCCTAGCAAATTAAACTAAAGCATCTCATGAAACATAGAACCATGGAAGAGGTAATATAGGAACACACACATACAGGAGTGTGAACAATGATGTTTGAATAAAGAAAATAAATTGAGAAATAGAAAATCTCTCCTTTCTTCATTTTCTCTGAGTGTTGCTTCCTGAAGAAGGACCTCCATCTCTCCCTGGTGAGTACATTACCTTCTGAGCATGCTCCCTGGGCAGCTTTGTTTTTATCTAAAGCCTGTTATGGCAGGAGGCCGGACCCGACTGGAGATCACTGGTTGCACTAACTTTTACCCTTCAGAGCCCGGTGGGTAGTGCCCCGGTGGAACTCCTGACACATACAGTGGATAGCGAAAGTCTACACACTCCTGTTAAAATGCCAGGTTTTGTGATGTAAATAAATTTGACCAAGATAAATCATGTCAGAACTTTTTCCACCTTTAATGTGACCTATAACATGAACAATTCAACTGAAAAAAATGAATGATTTTAGGGGGAAGAATAAAAAATAAAAATCTAAAATAATGTGGTTCATAAGTGCACACACCCTTTAATTAATTATTGTTTGAAGCACCTTTTGATTTTATTACAGCACTTTTTTTGTAAGAGTCTATTAGCATGGCACATCTTGACGTGGTGATATTTGCCCATTCTTCTTTACAAAAAAGCTCAAAATCCATCAGATAGTGAGGGCATCTCCTGTGCACAGCCCTCTTCAGACCACCCCATAGATATTCAACTGGATTCAGGTCTGGACTCTGGCTGGGCCATTCCTAATCTTTAATCTTCTCCTGGTGAAGCCATGCTGTTGTTGATTTGGATGTATGCTTTGGTTCGTTGTCGTGTTGAAAGGTGAAATTCCTCTTCATCTTCATCTTCCTAACAGTGGTCTGGAGGTTTTGTGTTAAACTGACTGGTGTTTGTAACTGTTCATACTTCCCTCCACCTTGACTAAGGCCCTGGTTCCAGCTGAAGACAAACAGGCCCAAAGCATGATGCTGCCCCCACCATGCTTCTCTGTGGGTCTGGTGTTCTTTATGTGATGTGCAGTGTTGTTTTTATGACAAACATACCTTTTGGAATTATGGCCAAAAAGTTCAACCTTGGTGTCATCAGACCATAAAACATTTGATGCTTTAGGAGACTTCATGTGTGTTTTTGAAACATGTTAACAGGCTTGGATGTTTTTCTTCATAAGAAAAGGCTCACTTCTTGCCACCCTACCCATAGCTGAAACATATGAAGAATAGGAGAGATGTTGTCACTAGTGATGGGGAAATGAAGCTTTGCAAACCACTAGTTGTATTTTTTTGACTCCTGTAGATGGCGCTCTCTGTTCAACAAAGGGTTGAAAGCACACTGAATTGCCATTCATTGAGCCTTCATTTTTAAACCAAGAGTGCCATCTAGAGGAGTCAAACATTACAACTAGTGATTCGCGAAGCTTCATTTCCCCATCACTAGTTGTCACATGTAGTACACAGACAGTACTAGTCAGAAATCCCTGCAGCTCCTTTAATGTTGCTGTAGGCCTCTTGGAAGCCTCCCTGAACAGTTTTCTTCTGGTCTTTTCATCAGTGTTGGTGGGATGTCCAGTTCTTGGTAATGTCACTGTTGTCCATATTTTCTCCACTTGATGATGACGGTCTTCACTGTGGTCCATGGTATATCTAATGCCTTAGAACATGTTTGTACCCTTCTCCTGACTGATACCTTTCAACAATGAGATCCCTCTGATGCTTTGGAAGCTCTCTGTGGATCATGGCTTTTGTTGTAAGATGAACTGAGGACATGTGATGAAAATCCTCCTAGAACAGCTGATCTTTATTGGGATTAATCAAAGTCACTTTAAATGATGACAGGTGGATACTGACTACTATTTGTCATGAGTTTGAATGTATTGGTTAATTTTCAACACAGCCACATCCCCAGGTATAAGAGGATGTGTACACTTATGCAACCACATTATTTCAGTTTATTAGTTTTTATTCTTCCCCTAAAAGATATATATTTTTTAATTTAATTGAATTGTTCATGTTATAGGTCACATTAAAGGTGGAAAAAGTTCTGACATGATTTATCTTGGTCTCAATTTTTTTTACATCAAAAAACCTTGCATTTTAACAGGGGTGTGTAGACTTTTGCTATCCACTGTATATGACCACATTATGTTCTTGAATCGCCTATCTTCTTCTAGTTTCAGTCTTGGACATGTCAACTTTTCATTTTATGAATCATTTAATAAGAATGAACAATAACTTTGTCACATGAGAGATGGCTGAGGACAGAATACTGAAGATATTAGAGCCTGAAAGGAGTATAATGTTGGTATTTCTCACCCTCAGGGTATCCGTACAGGTTGTCCACAAAGTTAGAGATGGTGTAGTCGAATGCTGCAGCTGAGATGCCATCATTGTCCTCGCTGTCATCCACAAACTTCAGCCCCTCTCCTTGGTTCACTCCTATTAGGATGTCATAGTTGAGGAACTCCCCCTGGTGGAGAAATGGAGGAAGAACATTTAAAGAGGGGAAATAAATTAAAGCAGTGCAGATGTTCAGTCTCTGTTCTCCTGTTTGTTTTCGTGATTCAAATGTAAAGTCACTTTGATTTTATATATTTCTATTTGATAATGCCAAGAAAACTAAACCAGCAGGGCACATTTTAAATGAACTCTTGTAATGAATGCATCACTAGGTGTTGTTGGATACAAGTTCAGGGACAAACAATCTTCTTTAAAGGGTTACATTTTCTCCATTACAAGCAAATGAATGTAATCCTGCAACACTTACAATCACTGATCTTAGGGGCAAACACTCTGCTGTCAACAATACTAATAGCTCAGTTTAATTCTGTTTAATGTGACTTTAATTTACAGTGTCATTGGGTAAATTACACTTCTCTCTCGTCTTTTTCTTTTCAAACTTGAACCTTTTTTGTCACTTTATTCTGCAAGATATTTATATTATTCTATTTTAATTGGACAAACTGTCTTCAGCTGTGAGTCATAAGAGCAAGCTAACACACCCAGTAGTTCCTTTATGATCAGTAATAACTGATTTATGTAGATCTGTAGCTGCTTCTTTAAAAAGTGTGCATGGACGATTAATAGGATAAAAAAAACAGAAAAAAAGAAAAAGAAAAAAAATGGGTTTAATTATCCCACAATGATTAAGCACACCACCCACAGAGCAGCTGCTTTCACTTTGTGTCTGAGGGTGTGAGTTCACACCAGCAGGTAAACACCATTGCCAGTCGCTAATAATGCAGAAAGGTCACACTCACACCTAATGCAACAAGTTCTTCTTTCTCTCCTCTGTTTGGTGTAATAATCATATTATGAACAAGTCTTCATACTGGTGTTAGACCCTCACCTGCTGCATGAGGATCTCAGGGTCATCAGGCACCACGTCTCCGTCTACCACGGGGCCAAACGCGATGTGGTAACGAGCCGGCTGGATGTCCTGGTCCACCAGCTCCCTGAAATTCTTGCGCCTCAGGCAGTCAACCAGGTCGGCTGTCTCTGTGTAGGTGCAGCCCACCTTCCGGGCCAGGATCTTGGTGTATTTGAGGGGCTGGTAGTTGACGGACCAGCTGGAGATGGCAGTGCCACTCTGGGCTATAGCCCTGTGGAACAGACCTGATCGGCGGGATGGAAAAAGAATATTTAATTTCCTGTTATGAAGTCAAATTTTGCCTTTTAACATCTCAAAACCCTGCTCAAATGGTTTTGATCTTCCTAAATGTCATGTCAATTCAGTATTTTTGGTGGCAGGATGGATCTCAGGAATGTTATCTGACTGAGGTGCATGGATCACCTTCTCTTTTTCCATGTTAAGAGTCTTCCCTCATTAAAAATGACACATTTTGACTTTTTAATTTAATATTTTCTCCTGAGCCAGGCTGGCAGACACATGATGGGACTGCAGACACACAGCATCTCAAACAGAGCATGCTGTGTGTTTGTAGCTCCAAAAATATACCAAAAAACGAGGCAGGAGTGGGACTAAGCTCATCTGAGACATCAAGAGAGCCATTTTCTTCTGTCTTGTGCTCGCTGCTTCTCCTCCAAGACTCTCTCGCGCTGTGTTCCCCTCTTTCTCTCCTTCACTTTGTCTCTCTCTGTCTCCTTAGCTCTGCCTGTCCTGTGCTGTTTGAACCACTCAAGTGGCTCGTTAAGAGGCCGCCTGCCTCACTTGTTTCCTCTAGCACTCCTTTTTTTCTTTCTCTCCCCTCTCCTGGGCTGAAGATCGGTCAGTTAATTATTAAGCAGAGCCGCAGAGCCCCCCTTTCCCTGGGAAATCAATTATGGGAAGAAGTAGCTTGGAAACAGCTATACCTACATATCTGCAGTGAGAGAAGTAAAAGGGAAAGGACAGAGAGAGAGAGGTGGGAGGTAGGTAGTGTTTCATTCGTCTTCAAAATCAGTTTCTTTGTCACTCTCTAAGTGCCTCTTGCCTTCCTGCTCTGTACCTTCCTCTTTGGCTACTTCTCTTTTCTGATTTGCCATGTCAGAGTATTTTCCCCTCCTCATTTTCCTTTCTCAACAGTGTTACTTCTCTTTGAAACACTTCCAATAGGACACAATAGAAACTGTCTCCTCTTTTATTCTCCCCCCCCCCCCCCCACACCCTTCATCATATCAGTATCACTTACAACCCCTCCCTTCAGTCTGTCTGCCACTTCTCTCCTGCCATCCATCCTGCACGTCTCTGCTGTCAGGCTTGATTTGTGACGCTCTGTTGTTGACATGATTGGTGTCCCTTAAGGGTGGGGATGACAGACTCCTTACCTAGCATCCCTGGCGGGGGAGAGGGAGGGGGGGTGCATGACAGACAGGCGGCGTCTAGAGGGCTGATGTTACACCGTTAGATGCTGATGAAGATGAGGACGATGATGATGGGGTGATGACAACGCAGATGCAGGAAGACGGACAAATGGCAGTGTGAAGGAGTTGGTTGTCAGCAACAAGAGACATGAGTTAATAAAGGCTTTTGCAACCATTAGGGCCTCTCTACTGTTAGAGTAGGGCTGCCCTGAAAATCCATGATTACACCTCAATGACTGTCAAGAGTTTCCTCTAGTACACGAACATGACTTTGTGACTTTAAGAAACAGAGCTCATAGAAATATAATTACTTATAAGTAGTGATGGGTAAATGAAGCTTCGCAAACCGCTAGTTGTATTTTTTGACTCCTCTAGATAACTAGTGATTTGCTAAGCTTCATTTCCCCATCACTAGTTATCAGAAACTGAGTGTAATTTTTATAGAGAACACTTTTCAACCTAAGTTGTACTATTTAGAGTAAAAAACATCAGCAATTATGGAAGTGGATGATAGCTAAGTAATTAGCTTAGCTTTACTTAACTGTCATGTTATGTTCGTTTCTCCAGAACGGCAATAATGTTCCTAGGTCAATTTGACCCGAGGAATACTCAATTATCTAAAAGTGTCAGAACCCCAAAAAATCCAAATCCGATTTTTTAAAATCAAATTTTTAACTCTGTATAAATCAAGATTTGGTCCATTGGTGTTCTTTAGTTCTCACAGATCATGGTTCAATGTGGAGAACTCACTCGTTTTTCATTAAAATTCATGTTAAAACTTTTTTTAATGTACATTGGAAATCCCTAAATATAAATACAATAGTTTTACATAACATAGATTTTTGTTTATTGTAATTTAAATTTTGATTTAGATTTTTTTTATGAAGTGATGTTGATAAATGAACACACCACCTCTTCTGTCAAATGGTGCATTTAGCTGGTTTGGAAAGCATATATTGCCTAAAATAAAAATTTAAAAGGGTCAATTTGACCCGCAACTTAACAGGAGGGTTAAAAAACAAAAGCTGGCACAAAGGCTAGCTTAGCTCTTTTGAAGCACTGACACTAACAAACACCTCTTCAGGTTACTAAGTGGTTTAAAGCTGGTTTAAAGAGTCCTATTCTCTGCAAACGTTAGCTTAGTGTAGTGACTTCCTGGTGAAGTATCAGGTTGGTCAGTAAGTGATTTACCGTGTATTCCCTAATTAACCAAATCCTGATTGGGCTACTATTGAGATTGAAGCATTTCTGAATGCTAAAGAAAGCTAACCTGGCATTTTAGTCTCTACTTCCTGACTTTATATGTTAAGCTAACAATCCTGACTCTAGTTTCATACTCACTGCAATGCATGAGATTAATTTCAGTCTTACTACTTCAACATATTCAAGTATGTTTTTAAAGTTGATTCTCCTCTCCTCTATTTTTCAGGAAACATGGTTTGAAC
Source organism: Notolabrus celidotus (assembly GCF_009762535.1). Lineage (NCBI taxonomy): Eukaryota > Metazoa > Chordata > Actinopteri > Labriformes > Labridae > Notolabrus > Notolabrus celidotus. The sequence goes on along the minus strand of NC_048294.1, from coordinate 25,464,917 downwards.
TTAAAGCTAGGGTTGGTAGTCACGGAAAACTAGCATGAATTTGAATGTAGCATTTCCTCAGGACTCCGTCTAACCCCTCCCCCCCTCCCCTCGGAGCTCTTCCAAAACGACGCCCCCGCTCACATGCATGAGCGCCGCTGATTTCGCGACCATATGATGGTGGCTGATTTCAAACCGGTCCTCAGCACATGGTTTGTGTTTTGCACTACGTCAACTCATGTCTCACTCAGCGGTAAGAAAACACCAAAACATTCTCATAGTGAAAGTTAAAAACACAAACAAACAGGAAATGTACGCTCTGCAGGAGGCGGGCAGAACGGCAGGACAGGATTTGATTGGTTTCATCATTTGGCTCCTGATGGCAGGGATTGGTTGGTGTTTTCCCAGGTTTAAGAGCTTTTTTAAGAACACATTATGTATTGATTACCATCAGGACATAAAGATCATTTAAACCAGTATAACAAAAAGTGGATCTAAATCTGACGACCAACCCCAGCTTTAAATATAATATATAATAATGAACATATTTATTTCAGAGATGCTAATACCATAAATCCTCAAAGAAAGACCAGTGTTTGATTAGTGGCTGATCCTTTATAACGGCCGGGATCACACCCTTTACGAGTGAATAAAGGTTGGCTTTCGATTATTGGATTATTTCAAATTGACAGCCAAAATTATTTCCAAATATATGATGAGCTTGATGAGGGGGGAAAGTCCTCACAATTTTCACAGATTAAAACCAGATTACTTGCAGGAGGAAGCTAGCAAAAAGCAGCTTGTTCAGAAAATCAAATCTTTGTCCTGCATAATGATTCATTAAAGTTGTCATGTCAAAGTAGCCGTAACATAAACAGACTTCATGCACAGACATAAGTTATTCTTTTTTTTAAGTTAGATTTTTGGGCTTTTTGCCTTTATTTGATAGGACAGCTGAAGAGAGACAGCAAGGGTAGAGAGGGAGTAGAGAGTGGGGGAAGACATGGAGGAAATGGTCGCATCCGGGAATTGAACCGGCGACCCCTGCGACGAGGACTGTAGCCTCTGTATGTGGGCAAATTAGATCGCTAGGGCACCAGTGCCTCCATAAGTTATTCTTTAGGTGGAAATTCTGTGTTGATCACTGAAAAGTTTGAGAGTGATGATGCTTTTAATACTCTTAATGACCACCAAGTCTCAGCACACTAAAAAGTTCACTCTAAAGTCTGGTTCATACTTCTTCATATGATCGACGCTGTAGCCTACACCAGGGGTTCCCAAACTTTCCAGCCAACGACCCCCAAAATATAGGTGCCAAAGGCTCGTGACCCCCACTGTCCCTCAAAGTGATTCAATGTGTCTTCATTTAGCTGGTCTGCAGAAAATGACCCTACCTATATGAGCATGTGTCTGTGTTTCCTGCTCCTTTATGAATGAACCTACTGCTACTGATGCTTTTGATAATTAACTGTTCACTAACCCTAAACTGAGGAGTCATCTGGAGAAAAAAGAAAGGCAGAAAACTCATTACATTTTATATTTTCAAGGTTTTATAAGTGTAGCTACTATTTTTGTCGATATTTTTTACGGCAATGGGTAAAATGTACTGTTTTAAAAAACTAAAAAAAAAACAAAAACATTCTGGAAGACATCTCACAACCCCCCATTTGTGTCTCGCGACCCCCCAGGGGGTCCAGACCCACACTTTGGGAACCCCTGGTCTACACCATAGGGCTGCGCAGCCTTCTTACCTATGCACATAGCCGACGGACACCTCCTCTAAAATGTTACTACCGCAAGCCCTGTGATTGGACCACTCGACAGCATTGTATGTCCTGTATTTACACTTCCTGAATAGCCTCACATTGGCTGTGCATTTCATCTCCTCCACTGTCTCCTCTGTATTCTTCCCTGTAATCATGTCTGTATGATAAACAGTAACATGTATCAGCTGTAAGTTAACATAACACGCTCTGAATCTCTCTGAAAAAAACAAGCAAAAAACGTAGCGGGCCGGAAGCAGGCGACCTGCTATCAGAGAGACCACACTGCCCTCAAGTGTCTCGGCTGAGTATTGCTGTGGGACACAGACACACCGACTTAGAACTACATGACCAGTCAAAAGTTTGGACACACCTTCTCATTCAATGGTTTTTATTTATTTTAACTATTTTCAACATTGTAGATTAATACTGAAGACATCAAAGCTATGAAATAATCTGGTTTTGCCATAATCTGGATTACAACAGTAGTCAAATAGGGCTATCCACTGTGGACTAACCCTACCTCTGAACAACACAACTGATGGTCTCAAACACATTAAGAAGGCAAGTCATTCTACAAATGAACTCTTGACAAGGCTCATGTTCATTAGAAACCATTCCAGGAGACCACTTCATGAAGCAGACTGAGAGAATACCAAGAGTGTGCAAAGCTGTCATGAAGGAAAAAGGGGGCTACTTTACAGAGTCTAAGATATAAAACAGATTCTGCTTTGTTTAACACTTTTTGGTTCATTCAATAATTCCATATATGTTCTTTCATAGTGTTGATGTCTTCAGTATTAATCTACAGTGTTTAAAATCATTACAATAAATACAAACCCTTGAATGAGAAGGTGATTCTAAACTTTTGACTGTAGTGTATGTAAAGCTCACGTCTGCGTCGTCCACTGCTGCGTAGGGTCGACACAGAAGTGGAAACCAGCCATAATGCACATGTGTTAGTAAATCAGACTGAGGCTTGTTTGTGTGAAAAGGGCCTCTAAAAGAATAATAATGACTCGCCTGCAAACAACACTGGCGGAGACACTATTTTCTCTCAAGTGTAGTTTGGGGTGCATTTTTATCAAGCGGAACCCTCCGGTCTCAAACTATGAAGCCCATGTGGAAGTGTTATAAACTGCAGTTCATCGAGCATCCACTAGAGGCTGGCTGCAGAAACACCAGAAACCACATACACACCCATTCAAAGAAGACGATCTTTACAGCAGAAATAAACATGTTTACAGCCTGGTTCAAAAACAGCTTGCCTCTACGTAGCTCATTTCTCTATCAGCACACACTGTACGGGGTTGAATTTTTTTCTAACGCTACGGTTCAGAAGATATTAAGATTACAAGTTTTTGCCCAAATAAGGACATGACCATAGACTGTAAAAAATATGGACGTAGTATCCGTGACGTCACCCATCTGTTTCTGAAGAGCTGTTGTGAGACCAATCGGCTGCGGCAGCCATATTGCTTCTGTCGAGCCAGTGTGACGTAAAGAGGCGGGCTTTGAGCCTCCTAGCCAACAGCTGCAGTGTTCCCACAGGCAGCTGTGCCTCTCATTGGAAGACTGGTAATCTCAATATCTTCGAAATTGCCGAATTAGAAAAAAATTCACCCCCCTCACAGTGAGAGGACATCGAGAAATGAGCTATTCAGACTACACTCATCTTTTGTACCAGACTGTAAACATGTTTATTAATGCTGCAAAGATCGTCTTTTCCCCATTCATGTGTATGTGACTTCCGGTACTTCCGGAGCCAGCCTCAAGCGGATCCTTGATGAACTGCAGCTTTTAACACTTCCGCATTGACTCATATTTTTAGACGGGAGGTTGCCGCTTGGACATGACTGACTTGACTCCCGGACGGGAACACAGAGCTGTTAGCTCGGAGGCTCAAACCCCGCCTCTTTATGTCACACTCTGACTGGTTGAGTTCCCCATTTCCAATATGGCTGCCGCCAACGACTGGCTTCAAAACAGCGCTCAGGAACAGATGAATGTCGTCACAGATACTACGTCCGTATTTTATACAGTCTATGATTTTACCCTAACACATGCTTTGTGTCTTTTCGTGTCTTTTCGAGTCATACCCTCTTTATGCACTGACATATGAGCAATTCTACATCTTAAACGTAGAGTATCTGATGCAAAGTCAGACCTCTAACACAAGGACTGACTTCTGCAGTAAAAGCAAATAATGGTTCTGGTCTATATTTGAGGATTTACGGTCATTTTGCTAGAAGTGGTTAACAGTGTTTAAAGGGCAACACATTAAAGGCTATTATTATCTTATAAATATACGTACAGCAATTGTGAGTTTAATAGCTGCAAAATGGGACAATGAGGACCATGGTTGTTATGGAGGGTTAATATCAGTGACAGCAACAGAGGATGTTTTAAATAAACAAGGTGACATGGCAACAGTACATAGATTCTCTCTCAAGCTTGGACTCACATCTACACACACAGAATGAGTCAAAGTTAGGGACATGTCTGACACACACACACATCGACACACACAGAGACACAGTGTTGATTGAAACAGATGTGTGGTTGTGTGAACATGCTCTCTCTAATCTCCATCTCTCTTTTCACCCTCCGTTTTCACCCTGTTTCTGTCTATTGCAGTTTGTGCGTGTGAGACGGAGAATGAATAGAGGGGAGAGATATTGGAGGAGAGTCCTCGAGCAGCGTCGAGAACAGACAAGCTCCGATTGGAAGAGGACAGCTTCAAGAACAGCGTGATCAAAGGCGAGCGAGTGTGTGGCCGTTTGGCTGTGGGTCGCCAGCCTCACTGATCTCACTTCACATCAAAGTGGATCCGTCTGTGCGCCTCTCTCTTTTGGTGGTGCAATGTTAACACTGAGCCCTCAAGGTGTGTTGATGGTAATGGGGAGCGTGAGGTCACATGGATGTAGGTTACTGACAGGGGGAGAGCAGTGGAGCGTTAGAACAGCCAGGAGCGCTCGCCAAGTCAGGTAATGTGGGGGTAATGTTAGTGCTCAGGTGTCATTTATCCTCCACAGACACTGACATCATAACCCGGATCAAACATGAACTCTCTCATTGACCCCACGACTGCTTCAATTCTTTGGCTCAGAGGACAGGAAGTGTGTTCCTTTGAGGATAGAGGTGTCAAGGGTACATCACAGGACTGGAGGATTTAGGTGCCGTGTCCACTGCTGCTGTTTTTTGTTCTGACGGCGCCCACATCCTCAATTTAGAGCGCTTCTCACCAGCGTTTACCGTAGCTAGGTTATGAAAGTATTCCTGTTGCACTTCCGCTTCCCTCAGTAGTGACCGTTACAGCCAAATTCCACCAGATCTGTGTCCGAACCGTCACAGCACCGGATCTGATAGGTTTCTATTCTAGTCAATGTGTTAACTTCCACTGGATCCGCTCCGTTGCATTCCGGCTGCGTCTCTGATCCGGCAGGTCTGAGTACTCCGGATCAGATACACAAGACTTCTATTTTTGCCGGATGCCAGAGCATGACGCATCAATCTCAACAGAGCAGATGGAGCGGGACAGGAAGTCAGGTTTCACCAAAACAAAATGAAAACATCCGGTTAATTTTCAGAATCAAACACTCTGTGTTATCACCAGATCGTATTTCACTTAACTACAACAACAAACCAAAGTCATGATGAGCGGAGCCAGGCCTGGAGTCAACAGGTCAGAGGTTTTCAGAGGACCAGAAAGACAACATGGATGAGTAGAGGAGGAGGAGAATCCTTGATTCAGAAATTACAGCGGGGGGATGTCCCTTGGGGGGGCTGTGGGATCTCTCCCCCCTCGCCCCCCTTTCCTCCTACTGGGTGACCTGGGGGACGCCCTGGGTGCTCCGGCGGTACCTGTTTGCTTCCGGTCTGGGTCCTTGGCTTGTCCCCTGGCCAGGGTCTCCCGCGGCGGGTTGGGTCCTTCGGTCTGACTGTGGTCTTGTTACACAAATAGAACACAGCACGGCGGCAACCCTCTGCGACCCAAGCTTCAGTAATGATTGTGGACACTAAGGGTTGCTTAATCATTAGTATCACCACACAGATTTTTTTTTGGCATCATGGTGAGATGGTCCCTCTCCATCTAAGTGTGTTAGGTCTCTCTCTCCTTCTCTCTCCCTGTCCCTTTGTATATCCTTATGTAATCTTTCTTTCACTTTCTCTTATTATTTTTAAAAAAAAAAATTTGGCCCACCTAGGTGTGCACGCCCTCTTTTACAGAACATGATATTAGCTGTCAATAAAAGATAGGCCAGAGTTCTAAGAGGGATGGTGATGGTTGCATGCACACAGTCACAAGCACAGAAGAAAAAGGTTTTCTTTCTTTTCTTTTGCTGCAAGAATAAATTGCATTAATATTTGACAGTTTGTGACAAACATGACACAAACCAGAAATATATATGCAGACTAGAGAAAAAAGAGAAAAACGAAAAGAAAAGAAAGAAGAAAAAAAGAAGAAAAAAAGAAGAAATTACAGTGGGAAAACCTCGATCCCATGACTCCAGCTGTCCGCTGTCCTGCTCTGGGCTGCGTTCCAAAACGCAACTGTTGTGTGTTGACGGATGAGAGAGCACGGAGCTGGACCACAGCGGATCAGAGACGGACCGGACACGGGTCTGGTGGAAGTCCAGTGTTCGGTCTGTTTGAAATGCACCGTATGCTTCATACTTGCTTTCATTCAACTGCATTTCATCAAGAAACTGTAAAAACTATTCATAAAAATCGTGTCAGAGCAGCAGCAGCAGCAGCAGCAGCTCTAAACTCTGAAATTATACCTTGAAGAATTTGTGATAACTTTTCTCCTCCATACAGACCTCTGCCCATGTTGTTGACAAAGATGATTTCAGAAGTCCCGCCCCTTTTTGATCAAGAAGTGACATTGATGAGCGCGGTGGTGTTCCAAAAGTTGCACTGTTTTCAACTGAGAGCGCTGAGGCTAAAATCGGATAACACTGAGGGCGTCTTTGTGCTGAAAACATAGTTGGAATAGAAAACAGGAGCTGCTAGCGCAAAAAGCTGCAGCAGTGGACATGGCACCTAATGGGCTGAGCATATGATTTAATGTCTGACAAAGAAGGTCTAGAAGGACATTACTGCTATGATTATAAGAATTTAAATAAAGCCTCAGAATAAAACATTTAAAAAAAATCATAAATACACTCCACAAATCTAATATGTCACATGTCCCTGCAACATGTTTGTTATATCTTTACTGATAGTTTGAAAGGTGGAAGCCCTCATCTGCGTCAGTCACCATTTGTTTAAATATAGTTAGTCAAGCAGACATGCGGTGTAAGAAATACATTGTGACATTTCAGAGATAAGCGAGGAGTGATCATAGCTTGGGACTGGAATGTCATTGGATCAGGTGGAATTCATGTAAGCAGCCACAACCCATTAGTCAAGAAATGGGTGGTTAATGAGTCATTCAGAGGGTTTGATCCGGGCTATTAACAACGCCAAAATAAAATCTGGATATTTCTGGAATCCCATGACCAGCGGGAACCTTGTGCTTAAAGGCTTTTCTATAAACATTAAGGCTCCTACTGGAAAAAAAATAATCAAATGAATGGTGCAGGGACCAACAGCTTAATGCAACTGGTTCTACAATTACCTTCTGAGTGGTGCGAGAGGATGAGGAGGTTGACGCACGACGCTCCAGCTCCGGAGCCGAAGATAGTGATCCTCTCAGGGTCTCCGCCGAAGTGGCCGATGTTCTCATTGAGCCAACGTAGAGCCTGAATCTGATCCAGTAGGCCGTAGTTTCCCTTTGCAGACTGATCCCCAGTACTGAGAAAGCCTGGACACAAAACAGGTGCAGGAAGAAGAGGAACGAGGGGGAACGGACAGGTAGGAAAGGAACAAGGGAGGGAAGAGAGAGACAACGTAATGTTAGAATTAGTGCCCCAAGTATTTACAGCCATCTGGCAAATGTTCCCTATTTAACTGTGTGTATGTGTGTGTGTGTGTGTGTGTGTGTGTGTGTGTGTGTGTGTGTGATCGCTCATGAAAAGGAGTGACAGACGGAAAGCAGAGAAAGCAAAAGAAGTGAGACACAAAATTGCTTTTTCAGCTCCTCTCTTAATGACGTTTACTCCGTCTAATGGCATCGAGCAGGGACTCCACAAAGCCACTTACAGTACAGCAGGCTGCACTCTGAGAAATATAGGTGACCCTAATCTGAATCACGCCCATAACTGGATTACAAATGACAACACATCGTGCCTGGAATTCAAGATTGTACAAATCCTGAAACTTTGAGAAAGAGCAGGAAAAACTTTCACGTATAAAATACGATTTTATTCACAGGCATTTTGACTTGACTATAAAGCACTCAGGTGTTACAAATGACATCAAGGTTTGCTCTGTTTCTTTAAGGAATCCAGTGAAGCCATGTCAGTGTGACGGTGAGCCAGTGTGCTGAAAAGCAGGACCTTGAAACCAAAGAAGCTAAATGGAGCTCAGACATCATTTTATCATGTAGAGGTACATGTTACTGTTCGTGTTATAGCCTTTCTTATTACTCTGTTTTCATCACCGCTCCCTCTCTCTCTTATTCTCCTCTATCCCTCTTTCCATGTCTGTCTAACATGAGTCTGGTTCTGTTCGAGGTTTCTGCCTGTTAAAGGAAGTTTGTCCTCTCCGCTGTAACTAGCTAAATACTGTGAGGTGCAATGCTCATGGTGGATTAAGGTGGGGTCAGACTGAGTCTTATCCTGTCTTGGTGTTGGGTCTCTGTTCATAATTTGACATAGAGTGGTCTAGACCTGCTCTGTTTGTAAAAGCGTCCTGAGATAATGTTTGATTTGGCGCTAAACAAATAAAGATTGATTGATTACTGATCACCCTGCTATGTTAAATACTTCTTTCTGATTGGACAAACCCCTTGACAGGGTAGCACATCCTGTATACTGTTTATGATTTCACCTAGTGTTGTAGTAATCAAGACCGGTCTTATTACCGCTTATTTAAGGTCTCGGTCTCGTCTGGGAATCGAAAGCATTTTTACTCGGTCTTGTCTTGGTCTCGGACTGGACAGACTTTGTATTTTATATCAAGACCGGTCGAGACCACCACTGATGCACTCTGTGTCATTACTGTGATAAGAGAGGAAGCACGTCAAAAGAAAGGCAACAAAGAGAAAAACAAACCTTGTTTGTTGCTGTCAATTGTATTTAAAGCAAACTTCAATACAATAAACAGAAGTCTTTTATTTTGTTAACTCTCATGATGGTTTTTCATTGATATATGGTCTTGGTCTTGTCTCTGTCTTGTCTTGCCCTGCCCTGGTCTTGGTCTTGACTCAGTCTCGATCCCTGTCTTGTTCTTGTCTTGGTGCACTCTGGTCTCAGACATGTCTTGGTCTTGGTTAATGTGGTCTTAACTACAACACTAATTTCACCATGTTGACAACAGAATTATGACTTTGGGAAAGCATCAGAAGACAATTTGGAGGATGATATTAATGTTACTCCCAATTTATGTGGAGAGCACAAAACCATAGATTGGTAGTACAGGACTGACTAGTCACCAGCAGAGAAAAGAAGATAAGAAGTGGTCAGACAGTGTAGCAAGGACACACAAGGTGCTGAGGGAAAGAGATATTGACCAAATTGAAGAAAACCGACACGAAGCAACGACAAACTGCAACAGTGTTTGTGCGTTTGCAGAGTCACAGGACTGTTTGGGTGAGAAGGAAATGCCAACAGAAGGTATGGAGAATATGAACTTTTAATATATATATATTTAGAATAATCTATTTGTAGAGCACTTTCAAAAGACAAGTTATAAAGCGCTTCACATGGGCAGCAAAATAAAACAGGCAGTTCATAAAATCACTCAAGTCAAGATAAAGAAATAAAACACTATATTCAAATACATCAAATTCCCCTAAGAGAAACTCTAAAGGAATACAGTTATTCTAAAATATATTTCTCAAGACGGTTAAAATTAAATTAAATTAAATTAAATTCAGGTAAAATCACGAAAGTATGTTTTCTCTGTGCATGCAACACTTCACAAACATCACATTCTTGTTCATTGCTTTGTCAAATGTTGCAGGAATCATTTTGTATCATCTGTGATCACAAAAGGCACAAATGCTGTGTGCAAATCAAATTTGGACAGCGACAGAAAACAAGCCTCAGTGTCTCTATAAGACAATTGTTCATTCATCAGAGCATCGTAATAAATCCTCACCCGTTCTGTCGTAAGCTGACATTTTGCCTCTCATGATTACTGCTCAGCATCTTCGATTGTTTCACCAAAGGCCTAAATCTTTTCCATTTAAGTACCCATTAACTGGAAGCCTCTCAGATCCTAATGGGACTCCTAATTAGAGCTTTATTAAAGGCAGGTGCACTGCAAAGGTCATCCATTAAGCCTGATACAGTAGAGGTTAAACACTTGTATACAGCCAGATACTGGGGTCTGTTGTTACACAAACCAACAGCGTGTTGTCTGCTGTTGGCTCCAAATTAGTGTTCAAGATCTTTTATCAAGAATTCCAATTAGAGCCAAATTACAGTCAGGCACTTAACAATTGGCTATACATCTATTCCTCTGTTCAGAGCTAATTAAACTGTAAAACAGGTTTAGGTAGGGAGCTGTTGGAAGATGTAGCCGTCTCTACAGGGTAACGCCAGGACATGATGAGAAGCAGCCTCCAAACAAGTTATTCAGCATCAAGGCATTTTGTGCAGCCTGGATACTTTGTGTTTCGAGTAGTTGGTTAATGGACAGAAGTTACGAGTGGTATATGTAAAATCAATACAAGCAGCAATACAAAGTTAAATACACCTGGACAATTATGTTGATACTGAGCTGTGACCCCCAATGTGGGCGTGCAGGAAACTACAGTTCCTTGAGTGTCCACTTGAGGCTAGATAGAAAAGAAAATGCCATTTTTTACAGCATTAAACACATTTAATGTTTATAGCCTGGTTTAAAATGGAATTGTGTATAGCTCATATATTTATTTATTTATACAAACTGTATGTTTTTTCCTTTTTTAAAAGCTCATCAGTAAAGTAAAGATCATACATTATGAATGAGTACTTAGGTAAATTAGAATCCCGACTGAGTGAGGCTATTTATAAGAGAACAGCAAGCTGACTGATAAAAAGTACTAATATCAGCAGCTGTAACCGCACAAATGCAAGTCAGAATAAAATGTTAGCATGTATGAATGTAGATATTAACTGCAGTGAGAACAAGCACTGGTATGACTTAAAGCGGCTATGAGGAATAATCGGTTTGTGGTAATTTGGCGCCCCCTTTGGGCAAAGATTTGCATCCCAACATCCCCCTCTGATCTTGTCCTACACGTAGTGTAGTTTTTTCCAACAAAACTCTCATCCTGCTTCCTTTGAACAGTCACATGTGTCACCCATTGTAAATATTTGTTGTTAAAAATGAAAAGAGAGACAGTTTCTTCAGTGTGCTGTCATTGTCTGGTCTGATAAACAGACACCTCACAGTGGTTTTAAACACACAGAAAAATGAGTCGTGATCACTTTGGTCAAAGAGAGAGAATTATTATCTGCATGCAGTCAGAGATATGTGGTGGTTTGGCTCTGTTCTGAGATCCCCCTGCCCTTCCACGTGCATATGTGGAAAGTCAAAGCATGAGTCGGGGAGAGCACACCTCCCCTCCCTTGTATGTGCATTCAAGACAAGCCAAGGTGGGAAGAGCAACAGTATATGACACCTGTTAAATCAGACACAGCATGAAACAGAGGAGCTCGGTGACGTGGGTTGAAAAGCAGTCTATGAGGGAGGCAGGCTGAAGCAGTTAAACAGAACGCCCATTTTGACATTTGCCAATTGGATGTGTGGAAGATAATCAGCTGATATGGGCTGGTATTAAGATCAGCTGATGTACTGTGGGCTGAGCTTGACTTTATGGCCTGCCTGAATTAATACTATGCTCATTTATAGAAAATGTAAATCTTGTTGCTGGTGGTCTTGTTTGCTTTTGAAGGTGATGGACGTCAGTGGATTGAGACCCACTCTCAACCGAAAAGTTATTTAAACCAGTGATCTCCAGTCAGGTCCTGGACCTGTTTGAGCCCTAACAGGCCCAGAAAACAACCTAAAGGTGCATTTCGACCAAGAGTTCTGGGGTGTTTTAGCCCCCAGAACTACTTTACCCTGAACTAAAAGGTTCCTGTGCCCCTATTGTTGTCTGTGTTTCGACTGCGGGTGAAGTCCTGGATAGATTGTGTAAATCAGGCCAGTGACGTATGGAGAAAAAAAAAGTAAATGCACTACACCACCAGACCAGTAGAGGGCAGTAAAACAAAGACGAATGCCATTCATCACAGATGACACCATAGAAGCAGACGGACAGGCAGGTATCATTATGAGCAACACAACAGTTAGCCTGTTAGCATGAAGAGACTCAGCTGGTGCTGTTTTAGATGGTGCTATATTTCATCACAGATGGATTCACTGAATCAACACGTGAGAGGAGATAAGCGCGAGTAACAAAGACGTTTCAACACGGCTTTAAAATCCTTTTGAACTCAAAAAGCCGTGATCGCAGAGATCGACCGGTGTTTTGGTTTAAACAGCGAGCCTGTTAACTGGAGACTTTCAGCCGGATGCATCCCTCATAAACGTCTTTAGACGATCATTAAATATCTGATGAGGATATTTTGAAATCTTAATAAAAACTAAGCTAGTTTGCATTCCCAGGAACTCCCTCTGTGTTTCAACAGCTGTGTAAACTCCACAAACACTGACACGTTCAGCTGAAGGTCTCCAGTTTACAGGGTCACTTTTAAAACCGTAACACCGGGAGAGACGCATTCACGGTGGGCTGAGAGAAGACTGCTGTTACAAGCTGCTAAATCAAGAGAATCACAGCTTCTTCTTTTGAAAAGTACACACACATACAAACAAGATAGAACAAATAAAAACTAATGAAAGAAAGAGAAATCAAGAGAATCACAGATGTGTGTGATGTTATTGTGGACGGAGGGAGGAATAAAAACACTGAGGTTAATCTACCAATCAGACACTTTCAGTATTGCAGGCCCTGCCCCCCGAATGACCCAGGACCTTTGAGAAGTACTACCCCCCTAGCAGGGGCTTTTTATGGGGGAGATTATCTACCCCTGAACTAAATGTAGACCCTGGTTTCCCCGGTTGAAACGCACGTAGCTAAAATCCCTAGTTTCGAGGTTGAAAAACACCTTAAGCTGCCCAGGGAGAAAGCTCAGAGGGTAATGTGCACATCAGGGAGAGAATGCTGCTTCTCTGACTTGATCAGGACCTTCTTGAGGTCAGTACAGTATCAGAGAAATGAAGAGGAGAGGTTTTCTTCTTCTTGATTCATTTCCTTTATCTAAAGATTTGTTTGAACATTTGCGTATCTGTGTGTCCCTAAACGATTTCCACTAAGGTTGTGAATAACCCCCTTCTCTTGTCTTTCCCCACTGAGCGTCTCAATTCCTATCTGAGCATCTCTGATGTGCGTGTCGATCCTCTGATGCTCTTGCCAATATTGAGTCCCCAGACTTCCAACAGTAGGTCACAATGGGGGGAGGTTCCCCCTTATAGGACAGCTGAAGAGAGACAGGAAACGTGGGGAGCAGAGAGCGGGGGAAGACATGCAGGAAATGGTCGTGGCTGGGAGTCTAACCTGCAGTCTCTGGGACAATGACTATAGCCTTTGTGTGTTGGCCACTCTTAGACTGCTAGGCCACCAGCTCCCTGATCAACATCAATTTTAATCGGTTTCATGTCTAATTAAAAAACTCACAGGAGCTTTTACAAAATACCCTTTGAAAATATGATCTGCCACTTTATCACGACAACAAAATCCGACACCTACACTCTCTTAGAACATCTTCAAGTTAGTACAAGTCTCATATGCTCCAGAAGTCTTTGCATAATTATAGTGCATACAATTACTGAAGTCTACAACTTTAGCCTGAAATGAAATGTTGCTTTAGTTTTGAGAAAATCTGAATGTTTGCATATGTTACTGGTGCTTTAGGTAGCAAACAGTGAGCATGAATGAACAAATGTGACTTTAATCTCAGAATTCAGGGGAAAATCAGAATTTTAATTAAACAGAAAAAGACTGGCCTAACCTCCAAAATTTATTTTACAGTGGCCCTTATCCTCTTAATTAAGGCTGATTTATACTTCTGCGTCTCCCCTACGCAGCAGGGGGCTGACGCGGACATGAGCACCACATACTTCAGCGTTGATGTGTCCGTGTCGCTCAGCAATTCTCAGCCGTCACGCTAGAGGGCAGTGTGGTCTCTCTGATAGCCGGTCGCCTGCTTCCGGCCCCACTACAATCTCTGTTTACTTTTCCACAGAGATTAGGAGCGTGTTCTGTTAATCTACAGCTGATACATGTTGCTGTTTATCATACAGACATGATTACATGAAGAATAGAGAGGGAGATTAAATACAATGCCGCCGAGCGGACCAATCACAGGGCTTGTGGTCCGCGTCAATTCGACCGTTTGAGTGGCTGCTTGTTGCAGCAGCTCTCTCTTCTTTGTTCTTTTTTTGACCTTTTTTTTCGTATCTGTTTAGTTCTCTTTGTATTTGGAGCCTGTCATGACTTTTAATGACTCATTTGTTGGCCATGGACACCAAACTGGTTTCGTTTGCAGGGGTGTTTTTACTATTTTTGTTCCTGTGTGTGTCCAGAGATCCTGTTTAACCATGGTCGCATTGTTTACATACGAGATCAGCAGCCCGTAGCATGTCGATGCTAAGTGATGCTAGGCCCCATGTTCCCTGCGAGCTGAGGAGAAGGAGGCAAGGATGACGTGCTGGTACTGAGGTGCAAACTAAGAAAAGACGACATGGACCTGTCCTTCCACCCACCGTTATGGGGAATGTAAGATCTATCTATGATAAGGTGGACGAGCTAACCCAGCACCAGAGGGATTACTGGCAGAGTAGCATCATGCTAACAGAGCTAACACCGGACACGAACCTGCTGTGGGCGGACAGGATACAGGAGAGCAAGACTGAACTAACTGGTGAAGAAGGCCAGCTCAGTCCTGGACCCTGTGGAGGTGGTGGCTGACAGGAGAATTATGGCCAAGCTGTCATCTCTGATGGGCATTTCTTTTCTATATATATTCTTGTTGAAATTCTTGTACTGTACCCCTTCTTGTTTGCTGCTCTAACTCCATGAATGTCCCTGTTGCAGGATGAATAAAGGAGTATCTTATCTTAGTATCTTAGTATCGTAGTTACATTTTGGAGGAGGTGCACGTCAGCTAGGTGTGTAGGCCTCTGCGTAGGTACGGGAGCCATGTGGACCTCCGGCGTAGGCTACGCCATTGATTCAATGCAGAAGTATAAATCAGCCTTTATATATTTACCATGCTCAAAGTAAGTACTAATATCAATCAAGGCGCACAAAATTATTGTGCAACAAGTGCAGCAAATCAATCATTCTTTATCTTCTCAGACGATCCACAGAAACAAAGAGACTATCAAAGCGGACATCACCATGCAGGTTGTGCTTCACTTTAAAAATCCTACCGCTTATAAATAAGCTGCATGGTTGGGTACATTAATTAAGCCATGCACAAACAAGAGGCAAATAAGCTGCCTAATGCCCTACTGTAATCACTGTGATATATTAAACATAACCAATTATGCTTATGAGGTCATTAATAAAGCTAATTAAAGCCACACACAGCAATCCCTCTAAGTCAGCCGAGGTTCTCGCACAAAATATGAAAGCAGTGTTCATATGAAGTCCACATGAAATGTAATGTTCATCATTACAGAGTGAATGTTTGAGGCGAGATCTTATGCTGCTTAGAAGTTACTACTCTTAAAATCTGTGCTCAAAGACGTCTGAGCGTTATCCCTTTACAGTCAAAGCTGTCGTCTTTCCTGCACCTCCATGCTGCGTCCATCTGACTGTGAGTCCATGCACAACAGCGGGCCTCTTCACCCGTCCTCCTCTTCCTCTTTAATCTGATAAAAGGCTCGACAAAAACTGAGGAGCTGGTTAAAACGCAGCACTGCAAGATGAAAGCGCGGCTCTGCATGAATAGTCTTTAAAATGGCTGTGGTAAGGAATGACGGGGAGAGGGGGGGGAAGAGAGAGAGAGTAAAGGAGAGGGAGAGAAGGATAGTGGGTGTTCTGTGAGTCCCGGATAGAGGCACAGTGTTTCATCCTGCCTCCAAGACACCAGGGGCTGGCTTTCACACGCACACACACACAGCTATATATACACACACGCATACACACACACAGGGACATTGATCAAAGGCTGACACTACAGAAAAGACTCCCTGCTTTTCTCTCCATCTCCCTCTCTCTCTCTTCCACACACACACACACACACACACACACACACACACACACACACACACAGAAACAGATGCACACAACATGTGAGCACAAAAAGAGGAAGGGATGATGCAGAAACACACACTCACCCTCCTCTCTCTGTTGCACAAACACAGGCACACAAGCTCACAGGAATACGACAATCATTCATACATGCTGGAGCCCGCGCCTGCCTGGTTCATGCCCTGTTTCTCTAAGCTAACACACAACTCTTTTGTGTGTCCATCCTGTGAATGAAGCAGCAATGAGCCTTTCATATGGCATCAGAGAGCCGTGACATTATGCTTGTGGAACCTTGCACAGGTTTTTTTTGTGTATATGCAGCCATACGTGTCATTATGATTTGTGTGTGTACGCAGAGGGGCACGGGTGTGTGACTTTGGGCGCAGCCATACATGTGATTATGATTTGTGTGCGAACACTGGTGCTGCTGGATGACAAACAGTGCTTCTAACACACAATATCCCATGTGAATTCATTGTTAGAGGTTGATATAGGTGCCAGAGCTCCTCATGTGGATGTGTGTGTGTGTGTGTGTGTGTGTGTGTGTGTGTGTGTGTGTGTGTGTGTGTGTGTGTGTGTGTGTGTGTGTGTGTGCTCTTGGCAGCATAGTAATTATTGTCTAACAGAGGGGTGTGTGTGTCGTCCAGAGAAATGAACAGATGTGGGCGGCTGAAGGATGTGAATAATGTATAGGACACAAATTCAGCACTACACACATACACACACACACACACACATCCAAAGGTTGTGGTAAGTTCTATCTGAGGTGATGAAAGCCACCTGCCTGTTAGATATGCTGCACATTCTCAATTGGTTTCTAAGTGTATCATTAGAAATACAGCAGCTACCTCACTATTTATGCCACTGCTGCCAAAGTCTGGCCGTGCTATCATCCTGCCGCCATGCTTAACTCTTTGTCATTTCTAAAGGGTCACACCGCATGATGCACAAGAAGGGGAAGAGGGATTTAGGAGTGAGGAAAGGAGGAATAAGAAACATCCTCCTTTCTTCCAACAAGCTTAAAAAGAAGCTGTTTTTTCCCCCCACAAACACCACTCTAGCTTAGACACAGCAATTGGCCTTGGGTGATTCGTCATGCTCTTTCTCCTCTTTCTTATTGTCCTCTTTCTCTCTCTAAAGTTGTTATTACTACTGCCTGGCTGTGACAACCAAATTATCTGTGAAATTATTCAGATTTTATGCCTTCATATTGGGCAGGACCCCTCTTAGCGAGTGTGTGTGTGTGTGTGTGTGTGTGTGTGTGTGTGCAGAAGGATATGTCAAATGTAAAGCCTTTCCTGTGCAGAAAAACAATCACACTCTGAAATGAGAACAATCAGCTGAATGAATGAGAGCTTCTTGGTGTCAGAATCAGTAAGAACTTCTCCCTGATCTCTTTATCTCTTTCTATTTCACGTTTATTCTTCCTTTATGAACCCCCCGTATCTCCTCGACTATCCTTCTCCGTATTGTCTTAATCTTCTTCAGCTATTTCTTTACATGAAGCTAAGACAACACAGTATGTGAGTATAAGACGTTGTGAGGATATCGCACCCTCTCAGTTTAAATGTATGTTTGTCAATCCAAATCTAACTTTGTACTATTCATGATAAGTCCTTTTGCATTCTGTCAGGACATCCTGATATTATATTTTTGACTGTCAGTGGCAGAGTCCAAAATAAAACCTCTTTAGGGATACAAACCAGTGTTCATTTTAGCGGCTGTTAGTCTTTAGACGAAAATGCCTGTTAGTTTCTGTCACATTTTAGTCTTTTCAACCCTTTATAGTTTTAGTCTAGCTTTAGTCGACGAAACTCAAAACATTTTAGTCTTTGATTTTTGCCAAAACATTTCCTCTCTTTAAAAAATTCATGTAGTCGATCAGATATCAGTATCAGGGTTCTACCAAGTGTTCAAATAGTCAATATTTCACTCTTTGCTGGGGGGAGTGGTCAGGCCGTCTGAGGGGGGGGCAGGGGGGATTGGCCCTGCCGCCTCCGCCCTCCCCCCGCTCCGGCGCGCCGGTTGGCGGGCTCTGGTCCTGGTCCTGCCCGTCTGCCTGGCTGTCTGCTCCTGGTGCCGGGCCCCCTCGGCCCTGGTGGCTCCTTTGGCTCCGTCTTGGGGGGCTGTGGGGGCGGTGTTGTGGGGGTGTCCCTTGGGGGGGCTGCGGGATCTCTC
The DNA here is from genome assembly GCF_009762535.1 of Notolabrus celidotus. NCBI lineage: Eukaryota > Metazoa > Chordata > Actinopteri > Labriformes > Labridae > Notolabrus > Notolabrus celidotus. The sequence continues at coordinate 25,446,638 of NC_048294.1, read as the reverse complement.
CCCCCTCGCCCCCCTTTTCCTCCTACTGAGTGACCTGGGGGTCGCCCTGGGTGCTCCGGTGGTACCTGCTTGCTTCCAGTCTGGGTCCTTGGCTCGTCCCCTGGCCTGGGTCTCCCGCGGCGGGTTGGGTCCTTCGGTCTGACTGCTCTCGCGGCCCGGGTGCCGGGCCGTACCGCTCGGCTGATCTGACCCAAGTGGTTTCATCTGCACCAGTGGTGGTCTTGTTACACAAATAGAACACAGCACGGCGGCAACCCTCTGCGACCCAAGCTTCAGTAATGATTGTGGACACTAAGGGTTGCTTAATCATTAGTATCACCACACAGAGTTTTTTTGGCATCATGGTGAGATGGTCCCTCTCCATCTAAGTGTGTTAGGTCTCTCTCTCCTTCTCTCTCCCTGTCCCTTTGTATATCCTTATGTAATCTTTCTTTCACTTTCTCTTATTATTTTTTTTTGGCCCACCTAGGTGTGCACGCCCTCTTTTACAGAACATGATATTAGCTGCCAATAAAAGATAGGCCAGAGTTCTAAGAGGGATGGTGATGGTTGCATGCACACAGTCACAAGCACAGAAGAAAAAGGTTTTCTTTCTTTTCTTTTGCTGCAATAATAAATTGCATTAATATTTGACAGTTTGTGACAAACATGACACAAACCAGAAATATATATGCAGACAAGAGGAAAAAGAAAGAAGAAAAAAAAAAAAAAAAGAAAGAAAAAGAAAAAAAAAAAAAAAAAAAAAAAAAAAGCCTGTCCCTGCTATTTTTTTTTTTTTAAACATTCTCAATGTGACCACTGTGAAGCTATTTTGATTCTCTTGATTCAAATGAAAATGCCATGAACACAATATAAGGGCCGCATTGCACTTTTACAACTGTCCCTGAATGGACCTGCACTAGAAAGACAGTCTGTTCACAGCACTCTGAAATGCATCTGCATCTTTGATGACAAGGACTTCATCAAAACGTACTAAATGTGTCTGATATAGCAAGCTGTAGACGTTTTTAAGATAATAGCGGCAAAAACGTTGTTGGGTCCTTAACAAACATTTATCATTATAATTTTCCTTAATGAAATTAACACCGATACAAACAAGAAAAATGCATGCATAAGTTATCAGCACTGTTTGTTCATTTTATTCACACATGCACTAAACTCCCGTAATTTCCCCCAAAGTCCTGAAGGGTAGGCTTTATGCAGCTGAAGTTTTCAACCTGACTTTACTCTTATGATTTCCGGCAAACCTGCACGAGGTCAGAGAGAGTGGGTGTGAGACTGTGTCACGTCAAACTCAGGAAAATTCACCGCAAGCAAGTGGGGACAGATGATGACGTTCCACCACTAAATCTTAAACTGTGATTGGCTATTTGACTAGTCAGAGGTGGGACTTTTGTGAAAACCAAGTGGCAACCTCCGGTCTTAAAATATGAAACCCATGCAGAAGTGCTAAAAACTGCAGTTCATGGAGTGGCCACTAGAGGCTGGCTGCAGAAACACCAGAAACCACATACACACCCATTCAAAGAAGATGATCTTTACAGCAGAAATAAACATGTTTACAGTCTGGTTCAAAAAACACTTTAGGTCTGAATAGATAATTTCTCTATCAGCACACACTGTACGGGGGGTGAAATTATTTATAACTCCTTCGCTTTGAAGATTTTTTTCCAAATAAGGACATGGCTGATTTGATTGACAGGCGAGCACCCTGTAGCTGTTAGCGAGGAGGCTAAAGCCCCGCCTCTTTACGTCACACTAGCTCGGAAGAAGAAAATTTGAGTTCAACATTCCCAATATGGCACTCGGCGACAAGTGGCTTCAAAACAGCGCTTAAGAAACAGATGGGTGACACCACGGATACTACATCCATTATTTATACAGTCTATGGTTTCATTGCATTTCATGTAGCACATTCATATTTTAAAGTACCTGAAATTGACGATGTATGACATCTGTTTACTTTTAGGTTACACGTTAAAGTGTTGGTTCATGGAGATAGGAAGGGTAAGTCACACATCATGCCACCGCTGTTTAAGTCAGAGCCAAAGTTGAGCCTAGCCAGTCATAAGAGTCTCAACATGTTGCTGATGGTGGCCTGCTGAGGTCCCCGCTTTCTGACACAGTAAACTTCAAGCAGTAAGGGATGTGTGTGATAAAGCTTATAGTTAGAGCTGGATCAGGCTTGGACCAGCTCTTAGTTATGCTGCTATAGGCTTAGACTGCCGGGGGAACTGGCGCACTGACATACTGGGATCCTATCTCACCACCTTCCCCCCAACCCCCTCATCACTTACTTTAACTCTCCCTGTCCCATTAAAGTTACTAACCATAGACCTTTCTGGAGTCCCTGAGCTCCCTTGTCTCGTAGGTTCCTCTGAGCTGCCGTAGACGTCCTCCTGCTGTGGACGTTCTAGACTCTCCAGACTACTACTCGTCTCATCACTATCACCGCTCCCTCTCTCTTATTCTCCTCTATCCCTCTTTCCAGACCCAACACGGTCTCAGCAGATGTCTGTCTAACATGAGTCTGGTTCTGCTCGAGGTTTCTGCCTGTTAAAGGAAGTTTGTCCTCTCCGCTGTAACTAGCTAAACACTGCGAGGTGCAATGCTCATGGTGGATTAAGGTGGGGTCAGACTGAGTCTTATCCTGTCTTGGTGTTGGGTCTCTGTTCATAATTTGACATAGAGTGGTCTAGACCTGCTCTGTTTGTAAAAGAGTCTTGAGATAATGTTTGTTGTGATGTGGCGCTATACAAATAAAGATTGATTGAAGAACTTTTGAAAAGGGTTGTTCATAATTGTCTGCATAGTTTGCTTTTCCTCGAGTACTTCATCAAATGCTAATTCTTATTCAACATCTCTAACTCCGGCTGCAGCATTAGATGACTTTTATTGGAAAAACATTATTCTGCTTTTATTTTGATGTAGTCACAGTAAATGCAATAGTTGTTTAGAAGTTTCAAATACTCTTTAACTTCCTGCACTGCTTCCTCACCTTCTCTGAAATGTTTCTTCCCTTCATCAGTGCCTCTTTATTCTTGTATCTCCCGTGCCCACTGCGGCTCAATCCCTCCATGTTTTAGGGTTTAATCTGAGGCTAGCTTCTGAAGTCCTCCCCACCGCTTGTATGTGTGTGTGTGTGTGTGTGTGTGTGTGTGTGTGTGTGTGTGTGTTTTTCTGGTGCACTGTCAGTAGACTCTCTCTTAAACCCTGTCACTTCATTGCTTGCAGTTCAATGAAGTCGTTAGACCGTTTCGTGTGCGAGTGTGTGTGTATGCTGGCAAAATAAATTTCGATGTCCTGTTTGCTGTCACTCAGTGTGGTCGGTGTTTGGGTGGCACAACAACACAGAGATACGTAAACATTAAGGGGAAAAGTGTGTGTGTGTGTGTGTGTGTGTGTGTGTGTGTGTGTGTGTGTGTGTGTGGCCACTAGTGAAAGAGAAATCAGGCCAGCTCCCAGCAGAGCACCACCGTGTGCAGAACAGTGCTACTCAATCTGCACATGCATGTTTATGTGTGTGTGTGATTGCTCTTATTTTGTCACTGGCCAGTCCAAGTGTGTCACAGAGACACAGAAACACACACACACACATACACACACACACACACACACACACACACACACACACACACACACACACACACACACAGAAAGGAAGTGTGTCAGAAAGGAAGACGGATGAGAACACCTGACAGAGACGGAATGAGTCACAAAGGGACAAACATGGTGAGAGGAAGGGAGATGATACATTGTCAGGTGTGTGTGTGTGTGTGTGTGTGTGTGTGTGTGTGTGTGTGTGTGTGTGTGTGTGTCGTCAGGAACAAAATGAAGGACTGGTGTCTGTTTCACTCTCCCTTCTTTAACCAGAGTCTTTATAGAGTTAGAGTGCCGTTGTGAGTCTATCGATCAGGTTTTGTTGCCTTGTGAACACTTTTACAACCCAAAGGAACAATAGCTCACTGACTTGATCACACACTCCTGTCATGATCCTTTTCATGTGTGTGTGTGTGTGTGTTTGTGTGTGTGTGTGTGTGGGCATATGTTTGTGTGCGTGCTCCGAATTCCAAAGCTTGAGACCATGTTTGTATTTCCCGCATCCCTCCCTCCCTGCCTCCTCCCCTTCCTCCCACCCTGTTGATCCATCATGCAGCTCCCCCGGGTGTTGCTGTCCCTGGGGGCTTCTTCCCAGTCAGAGGGTAATGGTGGGTGAAATAGGGGTGCCGTGGGCCAGATCGGACACGATGTATGGCATGGTGTGTGTGGATGTGTGTGTGCGCAGCGATTGGACAAAGCCTCAGTAATTGTTTTTAGTCACTGCTGTGTTTGACACCAGCTGAGAGGACTCCTGTGATGCTTTCAGACGATGCTGTGTGTTACATCTTTAGGTGTTTTTCAACCGGAGGAACTTTAACCCGAAACTATGTGTGTTTCAACTGGTGGACCCAGGGTCTAAATTTAGTTCAGGGGTAGATAATAAAGCCCCATAAAAAGCCCCTGCTTTGGAGGTAGTACTTTTCAAAGGTCCCAGGACTTTCTGGGCAGGGCCTGCAATGCTGAACGTGTTTGATTGGTAGATTAATTGCAGTGTTTTTATTCCCCCCTCCGTCCACAACAACATCACACACATCTGTGATTCACTTGATTTCTCTTTCTTTCATTAGTTTTTATTTGTTCTATCTTTTTTGTATGAGTGTGTACTTTTCAAAAGAAGAAGCTGTGATTCTCTTGATTTAGCAGCTTGTAACAGTAGTCTTCTCTCAGCCCACCGTGAATGCGTCTCTCCCGGTGTTACGGTTTTAAAAGTGACCCTGTAAACTGGAGACCTTCAGCTGAACGTTTGTTTCGGTTGAGAGAAAACTTTCCAGTCAATCACAAGTCATTCTGATGTGTCCTTTCAAAATAAAATAAAAGCTACTTCCCACTTCTCTCCCCCAAAACAAACTCCATCACACACTCCATCACTTCCTGCATTTGGTACATTCCCTTTCCGGTAGAATCTGCCTTTTGTAATTTTATTTCAGGACTTGTTGGTCTTGTTCACGAGTGAGGGGAAAAGGGAGCGGGAGATTGACAGACGGATCGGGGCGGTGTCTGCAGTGATGTGGACGCTATACCGGTCTGTCGTGGTGAAGAGAGAGCTGAGCCAGAAGGCAAAGCTCTCAATTTACTGGTCAATCTACGTTCCGACCCTCACCTATGGTCACGAGCTGTGGGTAGTGACCGAGAGAATGAGATCGCGAATACAAGCGGCCGAAATGAGCTTTCTCCGCAGGGTGTCTGGGCTCAGCCTTAGAGATAGGGTCAGGAGCTCAGACATCCGGGAGAGGCTCAAAGTAGAGCCACTGCTCCTCCGGATCGAGAGGAGCCAGATGAGGTGGTTCGGGCATCTGGTTGGGATGCCTCCCGGGCGTCTCCCTGGGGACGTGTTTCGGGCATGTCCGACTGGGAGGAGGCCACGGGGAAGACCCAGGACACACTGGCGAGACTATGTCTCTCAGCTGGCCTGGGAGCGCCTCGGTATCCTCTCAGAAGAGCTGGTGGAAGTGGCTGGGGAGAGGAGTGTCTGGGCTTCCCTGCTGAGACTGCTGCCCCCGCGACCCGGACCCGGATAAGCGGAAGAAGATGGATGGATGGATGGATGGACTTGTTAAAATGTTCCGTCTCTTGTAAAAGTGCTTCTGATTTTGTAAATTAGATTTCTTTTTTAGTTATACTTTTGGCCTTTATTGATTGGACAGCTGAAGAGAGACAGGAAGTGTGGGGAGTAGAGAGTGGAGGAAGACATGCAGGAAATGCTCTGCGACAAGGACTTTAGCCTCGATACGTGGAGCGCTTAGACCGCTAGGCCACCAGTGCCTCTAAATTAGTTTTCTTAAATGTAAATTTGTGTTTTTCTTGGTAAAAGTGTTTCATGTCATTTTGTTTTATAAAATTTAAATATGTTTTACAAAACTGAAATTTGTCTCCAGCTTTGTAAAAGGGTTTCATCCTTTGTAAATTTGCTTTGCACTTCCAAGCCAACGTACATTACCAACCACCAAGAGTGTATAAAGTTTAAGGGAGCGACACCTCAAAGCTAGTCCGGGCCATCAGCTTGAGCTGCACTGATTTCACACTAGGGATGTACATTTTAAGTATTTTCCGTGATCGATCTTTGGAAATGTTAACGATCAATTATCGATTAATTGATAAAAAAAAACATTATTATTCTTACGTAAAAAAAAAAGGCCAAATAGGTTGTTTTCCCCCTAAATTATATTTTCTACAGCAACAAAATGCATATCACAGACGGGATTGAATACAGGTTCATGTTTGACAGGCAGATTATCAACGATCAGTCTCATTAAAATATTTTACGCGGACATAATCTTATAAAGTGAAGGCTGAGACTACTAACAGAAAATTACTTCAGACTCACAGTGTCCAGTTTTCTGTCTCCTCGTTCTTATTGAGAAAAATAAACGTGTGTATTCGATCAGGTGTCAGCCGGGAGCACAACCGGGTCATAATCAGTCCAGCTGGAGAAAAGCTCAGACGGCTCTGATGTTGCTGATCTGCAAACATAGTGTACCTGAATTTCCCACCTGTCTGTTGCCTTCGTATCCAAAGGTTAAAATATCCTGTTTAAAGCTGTCACTCTTCGTGCCCGTGTTGTTGTTGGCAGCAGTTTTGTATTGATCCTCTTTTAAAAAGCGCACGTGGAGACCTGACGCACAGCCGCAGCCGCCAGCTGAGCGTCTCCGCTGTGCGCAACATCTTTAACAGCTGATTCACATCCAAACATGCTTTAAACTTAAAACACCTCCCTGATAGCTGAGTGTAATATGAGACCACATGATGTTTGTTCCACGTGACGGAAAATTGATAACAAAAAATGCGTGTTTTGAGTAATTCCTTAACAATCAATTAAAGCTAGGGTTGGTAGTCTCGGAAAACCAGCATGAATTTGAATGTAGCATTTCCTCAAGACTCCGTCTAACCCCTCCCCTCCTCCCTCGGAGCTCCTCCAAAACGACGCCCCCCCGCTCACATGCACGAGCGCCGCTGATTCTCGACCATATGATGGTGACTGATTCAAAACCGGTCCTCACCAAAACATTCTCATAGTGAAAGTTAAAAACACAAACAAACATGGCTGCTGTTAGTACTCACAACTGTCATGCTAGCATTATCCAGTTGTACCGGTGACACGAGATCAGGAGAAAAGTTATAACACATATATAATACTGTAACAGCTCTACTGTTTGTTAAACATGTTCAGTGTAGATGTTCTTAATTCCTACAGTGTTGACGGTCAGTGAAGGCATCAGGAGAGGTGTAGAGTGTGCGAGTGGGAGAGAGGAGAGACAAGAGGAGAAGTTCTTCATTCATTCAAACATTGATTGTTGTTTTGTTGGTTGGCGTGATCACGGCCGACAGTGACCGGTTATTAAAGATCAACATGTTCACGAATCGGCTCGTCATCACTACAGCGTCCGGACGGACGCTACAATAAATATATATTTTCTGTAGGACTTACTGAACGTCATTAATTATTCTGCTTGTTGGTGAGAGCTTTTTAGACTCTGATCCGGACTACAGTCCTGAGCAAAGCACCTCATCAGGTCAGAGGGGACAGGCCCGAGGACGAGCGAGAGGGGCAGTAAATAGAGTCAGGGGAAGTAGAGGCAGGAGACGGGGAAATGTACGCACAGAAGGCGGGCAGAACCGCTGGACGGATTTTGAATGGTTTAAAATTTGGGGACCCAAAAAACGGTGATTGGTTGGTGTTTTCCCAGGTTTACTCCGGCTGTAGATAGCAGCTTTTTTTCACTCTTTTTTAGGAACACATTATGTATTGATTACCATCAGGACATAAAGATCATTTTAACCAGTATGACAAAAAGTGTATCTAAATCTGATTACCAACCCCAGCTTTAATCGATAATCGATGAATTGTGGTCATCCCTATTTCACACTTTACATTTTTTATTCTCAAAACCACCTCGCAAACAAATATCCTCCAAATTTGGCGGACTATTTAAGATGCAACATTTCCGGCCTCTCCCCCCGCTCTGTCTTTGCCACCACCGTCCTCCACCAGTTCTGTGCTCAAACTTTCAGCCCCAACACCTCTCCAGCATCCACATGCAGATCCCTGCCAGATGGTTTCAAAAGTCATCTCATCACTCCTCAGATTTCTTCATGTGAGATTAATCTGCAAGAAGTAATGAGGTTGGAGCCAAGATGCCGAATACAAACACTGCTCTGTTGCTGCAATGAACAAAAATCACAAATCAGTCGAGATTCGAGTTGTGTGACTGAGCTGCAGGTAAATAAGGCAGACAAAAATAAACAATAACAAACCAAAACACATTCAGTCTCTATCACTAAGCTCAAACTAAAATGAACCGTATTCTAAACTATAAATAACAAAACAATGTGTTAGAAAGTCCTCATGGTGCAAAGTAAGTTTTACCACACTAGTGTTTTGGGGAATTGCATTCCATGTTTAAAATGCTTTGAGGCAAGGATGGAAGGATGGATGGGAAAAACAGAGGAGAAGGGGGGGGGGGGCAACAGGAGCTAATGAATCCCAAACTGCCGCCTGTGCCTATTCCAGGAGCAGCAGCAGCAGCTGTGCAGGGGTGAGAATTTACAGAGCAAAACAAACAAACAGCAGAAATAAAATGGATAAACACTCATTTTGGGTCTGCAGGAGTGTCTGGATGTAGATGTGTGTGTGTCTTGGAGTGTGTTTTTTTTGCATATGGCTCCCTTGTTTGTCTATTCATGTGCAAACGTAGGTGTGTGTAAGCATGTGTGTGCCATCATCTTCTCCTCCACAGCTGCGAGTGGAATGAGCGCTGTGTGTTGTGTCTGTGCGGCTCTGAAGCTAAAAGCAGACCTGTGCTATTCTACTACACGCTGGCAAAATGCTGCAACACTTCAAACAGGACCCATGCTGGGTTGGCCTAGATACTGTAACTCCTCCTCGTGCAGCACTCAGTTTTCATGGCAGCGAATAATGCCAGCATGGTGCTTTTTAGCTGAGCATGGGTTTTATTTGGATGGAGCTGGAACTGCTGTTAGAGAGTCATTTTATTCATGGGCCATTTTTGAAATTTACAAATAGCTTTCAATTTGTAACTTTAAACATGCAGCTCTGTTTGGAGTCACATGGTTCTGTTATGGAGAGTCATTTTATGATTATTTCAGAGAAAGTAAAGCCTACCATGTTCAATATCAAAATACATTCATTTGAGGCATTTTTCAGCCGGAGGAACTTTACCCCGGAACTACGTGCGTTTCGACCAGGGTCTAAATTTAGTTCAGGGGTAGATAGTCTCCCCCCTAAAAAGCCCCTGCTAAGGGGGTTGTACTTATTTTTTTTTTTTGTTAAGTTATATTTTTGGCCTTTTTGCCTTTATTTTTTAGGACAGCTGAAGAGAGACAGGAAATGTGGGGAGTAGAGAGAGGGGGAAGACATGCAGGAAATGGTCAACCGGCCGGGAATCGAACTGGCGACCCCCGCGATGAGGACTGTAGCCGCGGTACGTGGGGTGCTTAGACTGCTAGGCCACCAGAGTCCCAGGGGGTAGTGCTTTTTAAAGGTCCCGGGACTATTGGAAGTCAGGGTCAAAGAGTCTTGAGATAACATTTGTTGTGATTTAGCGCTATACAAATAAAGATTGATTGATTGATTGATTGATTGATTGATTAATGCTTGCTTCTCACCCAACTTAAGTGTTGGTTGAAGCTGGGGGAGCATCTGAACTGAGATTCTTTCAGCTGCTTGATTGTTACAACACCTCCACACATCACTCTAACACCTCCACACACACATCTGTGTGCTCATATTAAGAAAGAAAACCCCTGTCTATCAAAAACATAAACAACATATCAGACATTCATAAAGACGTCTGATGTTTTCCCCTTCCATGGCAGTGTAATTAAAATATGCAAATGATATGATAAAATGCATTTCACTCTGATGGTGACAGCGTCGGTTATGCTGGGTGCCTTCAGTATTGGATAGTGATTGTCAGATAAGGACGCTTCACATCAAAAGTGTTTGTGACATGGGCCTAAGTGTGTGTGTGTGTGTGTGTGTGTGTAAAAGACAAAGACAATTCCAGGCTTTATCTGCAGAGACATAGAAACCAATCTGAGTCCTGCTTACTCATATTTGTGTGGACGACAAGTTCTCATATCTCTCAATGCTCACACAAACAGACCTAAACACACAGAGACACGTGTGTATATATACACACACACACACACACACACACACACACACACACACACACACACACACACACACACACAGAGACGCTCTTTAGCAAGGCTTTGATTATTTTGACCTACTACTTGCATGTAGTTTGAGTAAACAATTTAGATAAACAATATCCTTGAACATGGTGCACGGCCATTTCCAAGAGTGTGTTTGCAGAGTTCTGATCAGGGTTTCAATGCAAAGTAGTTCTCCATACTGTGACTGACCAAAAAAACTGATGCTTATAACTGGAGAGGAAACACATGTACATCCGCTTGAGGACATTTCCCCTACTTGGAGCGATAAATTCCTCTTTATTTTAAAAAAAAAACAAAACAATTTCTGTAAAATAAAATGCATAGTGGTGAGGATAAAGACAGGGGTGGTTTCATGGAGATAATGGAGATACACAATTGTCAAAGGGTAGCAACACCTTCCATCGTAACATTTCTGCTCATCTGGTGTTTTTGAAATTCTAACAATGGTACAAAAACAGTGTCTCTATATCATCACAATTTAAATAATAATGTGATAAAAATAACAGCAGGATGCCCACACCAAGGCCCCAAAGTCTTACCCACCACCCACAGATGGACCTACTCATAGTTATAGTTGTGAAAGTGGACTCCAGATTCGGTTACTCTCAGTATTTACTTGCAAGTCTTAATTAAAAAAAAACTACATCAAGTAAAAGCACAGAATAATTATCACACATCTGTACTTAAATGTATTTTATTGCAAAATTAGAACTGATGGATTAAGAAGTGAGATATATTCCAGGTTGAATAGAAGCTAACTGATCGGCCACAGCATTGTGACGACTGACAGGTGATGTGAAAACATTGATCACCTTATTACAACGGCACCGGTTGGAGGGTGAGGTTTGTCAGGCAGCAAGTTAGCATTCTGTTCTTGAAGTTGTGTGTTGGAAAAATAGACTGTATAAATAATGGAGGTAGTATCCGTGACGTCAGCCATCTGTTTCTGAAGCGCTGTTTTGAAGCCAATCGTCAACGGGAGCCTTATTGGTAATGCTGAACTCGTAATTAGTGATGGGGAAATGAAGCTTCGCAAAGCACTAGTTGTATTTTTTGACTCCTCTAGATGGCGCTCTTGGTTTAGAAATGAAGGCTCGGTGAATGGCAATTAAGTGTGCTTTCAACCCTTTGTTGAACAGAGAGCGCCATCTAGAGGAGTCAAAAAATACAACTAGTGCTTCACGGAGCTTCATTTCCCCATCACTACTCGTAATCTTAGTATCTTCTGAACCATCACGTAAGGTAAAAATTCAACCGTACACTGTGTGCCGATAGAGAAATTAGTGATGTAGACTGAAGCCGTTTTTTGAACCAGGCTGTAAACATGTTTATATCTGCTGTAAAGATTCTGCAGCCAGCCTCTAGTGGACGCTCCATGAACTGCAGTTTATAACACTTCCGCATGGGCTTCATATTTTGAGACCGGAGGTTGCAATAGAGGATCCGTGAGTTATGCTGGACAATAAAGTCTGATCCATGGAGGCTCCACCTCACAACTTACAGGACCTAATTCCACTTGGTTGGAAACAGGAAAAATGGGCAAATGGAGGATGTGAGCTAAATTGAGTTGGTGCAGAGCATCTCTGAAAACTGCACCTCTTGTGGGGTGTTCCTGGTCTGCAGTGGTCAGCACCCACCAAAAGTTGTCCAAGGAAGGAAAACTGGTGAGCCGCTGACATGGTCATTGGCAGCCAAGGCTTATTGATGTGTGTTGGCCCAATAGAGAAGCTACTGGTGCTCAAATTGACACAACAGTTAAAGCTGGTTCTGATAGAAAGGTGTCAGAACACACAATGTAGTAAAGGTGCCCATGGTGATACCTGCCCATAGCCAAAGCAGGCTGGACCACAGAGTAATTTAAAGAGGTGGCCTGGAGGATCACGACATCTAGCTCAAGTTGTGACTTGGCCTCCATATTCCTCAGATCTCAATGCAATAGAGCAGGGGTCTCAAACTCCCTCCCCCAAGCCAGGTTCGCTATTGTGGCTGTGAAAGGAATTTCCAAGTTGACCATGAAGGCAGCATGAGCAACACGTCAGCAAGCGGATGAAAAACAAACATTTAGCATGCTGTTAACGTTGTCAGCATTGTTTAATCGAGACGTCTCTTTCAAAGGCCAAAAGAAAGGTTGATGCCGAGCACAGAGTGTTTCGGGAGAAGTGGGAGAAGGATTATTTCTTTGTGGAGTTTAAGGGGAATGCCACCTGTCTCATCTGCAAAGAGAAAATTGCAATGCTTAAGGATTATAACCTCAAGTGGCATTATTTAAGTAAACATGCGGAGCAGTTTGCAAAGTTCCAGGGAGATGAGCGGACACAACGAGCTGCACGGCTAATGAACTTTAATAAATCAAAGAATAGGTCCATACTTAGTGATGACCATCTTCAAGCCATACTGAGGGTTTCAACTGCCACCTCCCTCAGAGCAAATGTGTCTGAGAAGAAGTGCTCTCGGGTGTCTGACAGCAAGCATTAGGCAGGAAAAGCCCAAAATGACTGTTAAATAGTTCATGTTGAAAAATACAATTGTTCAAACAGTTAAACGTTTTTTGGTTGTTTTTTTTGTGGAACACTTGTCTTCCCCTTGTGTCAGGGCTGGATGCTCAGGGACCCTCAGGTAATTTGAGTTTGAGACCCCTGCAATAGAGGATCCGTGGGTTATGCTGGACAATAAAGTCTGATCCATGGAGGCTCCACCTCACAACTTACAGGACCTAATTTATGCTGCTCTTGGGGCCAGGTGAATACTGTGTATGAATCATAATGCTGCCAAGCAAATGCAGTGGGTTGAAATGGAGGATAGACTGGACTTATATCCTTCTCTGCTAGTCCTCTGACCACACTTGGTGTACTTGTACTTGCATTTACTCACTGACACATTAGAGAATGCTTTGAAAAGTGCCCGTCAGTATTAACTGATCCCATTCATTGTACTTGAAAAACTTACTGAGTGATACCAGTATGAACTAAAAGCATACACACTCAGAATACGAAAGGCCCTGTCACAGTGAGGAAGACACATGGTAGGTGACATAGAGTGGTGGAGTGGCCAAAGGCTGCTGGGCTATCATCTGCTATTTCAGAATGCAATAAAAGACAAACAAACAACCGTGCTGCAGGCTTTTTCAGAGGCCTTTTCTCTCCTTCCACACCATCACGTACAAATGGAAAACACTGCTCCTCTGTGTGAGGCCAGATAACACTCTTTGTCAACCTTGTGATTTGTGCCCAGGCCTTTGTCATATCACTCATTGTACTGGATGCATGGAGGTAATGCCCTGAATGAAACTGCTCTAAGAGACAGGAAGGCCACAATATGATCAACTCACAAGACCCGTCCGTCCAGGGAGGTTAGCCCAGTCTGTGAAATCTGTTAGATTTGCTGCTTCAAAAAAGGAGGGCAGTGATTTATCTGCAGCCTGTAGAAGAACCAAGGTCACTCACACTGAGACCATTTAGAATCTGCAGACAGAACAAACAGAGCCTTTCCTGTCTGAACATGTTGTATAATGATGAAGTGTCTGTGCAGCTTTCAAATTGTACTTTCTGAATAATGAATCATCTGCCATGGCCTCAAACAGTATTTTGCACAGATTATAATCAGTGTCTCAACCAGAGACTGTTTCTAAGAAGTCAAGTTGGCCTGTAGATCTCAGAAGTTTCCTTCAACCTGCATTCTTTCCAATGGCCAGCAGGGTGCGATTGCTGGTTGCAAAATTTCGGAAGCAGATATTTTAAATGACCCTTCTTTCCAATCTAATTATTACCTGGCTGAACATTTCCCTTAGATTTCATGGTCTTTACCCCATAACGCCAAGCGTATCATATTTGATACATCAGTTTTTCAGACCTCTGCATCATCAGTGTGATATATTTTTATAATAAAACCTGATGTATACAATCAGATACATGCAGTGCACGGATAATCCACCAGGTGTGAGTCATTCATGCACCAGAAGGGCGTCACTTGAGACATCCAACATGTCAGCTGTGGATCAGAGACCCACTCCAGGTTTTTCAGGGAGATTTTTAACAATTTTGAAAAAGTTTGGATGAAAAAAACTTTCAAATTGTTCCTGAAACTTCAAGAGGAATAGTTACTGGATTGATAACAACTAATTAATATTTCATAACTTCATTTATAGTCAAACCGTGTTGAAAATGTGTGTATCAAAATAGATACAGCAGGTATATAAGGACATTTATTTGGAGAATTGTCAATCATCACATTATGCATTCCATAAAGCAACATACAGTCTTTTTATTATTTAAGAACATGTTTTAATGACATACTGAGGTATATTCAGAGTAGAAATTGAGATATTTATAACATATATTGTATTTTTATATATGTAACCTGCTGTATCATGATGACTGATGACTGGTTGAATGTTGCCATGGCTCCCTGTAAATAATTGTATTTTGCTCATTGATTTCCACTAAAAACTGAACAATTCAGAGAAGAAATATACAATAAATTAGTTTTTTTTTGTTGTGTAGCAGATACAGAATATGTATGACATTATCGTGCAATATGGAAAAAAAAAAATTTTCTATGTTAGAAATATGTCCCAAAATTACTTTGGGAAAAATGTTTAAGGAAACTATAAATATTGCTTTTATATGTTTTAGTTTGTTTAAAAAAAGAAGAAACTTGGAGTAATACATTTGCACCCAAATGCCTGATGTATGAAATATGATACAAATTAAAACTCATATATGAAAACTGCTATTTAATTTATGTATAATTTTTTTGTCAGAAGGTCCAATAAACACTCAATTTTCAAATAATTAGAATTTTCTGGTAATTATTTGATGGTTCAGGCTTTACAGGGTTTTAATTTCTACCTGTGCATCTTCTTCAATACAGCAGGATGTTTATTTTGTAAACTATGACTGCAGTTGCACTAAAAGCAAAGATAAAGCATTGTGTGTTTTAAGGTTTGTAACACGTGAGTAGAGGCTTTCAGCAAAAGTTATTTCTCATATACGTTCCTAAAGTGACCTACAGCTTGATTTCAAATTGAGGAAAGCTTTAGTTCAGGCAGGCCACGAAGTCAAGCTCAGCCCACAGTCATAACCCCATCCCACCACCCCTGCCTCCACCCCAGCTCCTCTTTTTATGCTGCATCTGATTTAACCAGTGCTATATGTGATGCTTATTATGTTCGGTACTGAGTCTTTGTGCCGCTCTCCCTGCCATCGGCTTGGCATTCCATGTAAGCGTGTGGAAGGGCAGGCAGCTCTCAGTAAAGAGCCATACAGCATAATAAAAAAAGAAATTTTAAAATGCGTCCTTGGTCAGGGTATATCTTTCTCCATGTAAAACGTAACATTTAAAAAGGAAAATATTTAAGTTATAATGAAATCTGTGTATTACTAGGAGCAGCGAAGGCCTCACAGAAACCTAGATAGAAAATTCAAGGAAGATCTAACAAAGCCATCTCCATGTCCTCACTGACAGCAGAATTCATTGTAAAGAGCTGAATAATGTAAGGGTGAACAGGTACAAGCTAAAAGCCCCAGACAGGCAGCAGCACATATCGTACCATAATGGGCAATGTGTATCTATTCCTACAATTTTCCACCACTCTCCCTGTGTTATCTACTGAATCTCTCCCTTGTTACCTTTCTTCTCTCCAATTCAGCCAGCTGTGCCTGGACAAACCCACGCAGCGGTGGAAGTTAGTGTGCATGTCCAGTACGATATGGTGGGATCGCAAAGACTGTTCCTGAGCTGCTGACTTCACATCTGTGGTAACAAGACTGCAGAGTAAATTTCATCCCCTCTTCTTTTTCTTGATCTGACTCACCATCGTCTCTGAGTCAGACCTCACTGCGAGGCTGCCTGAACATGGTAAGAGTCTGAGCCGGAGCACAAATACGTCACCCTGTAAATGTGATGTGGGCAGAGTAAAAGAAATTAAGTCCCTGACCACAGACTGTACAAAACATGAACATAGTCTCTGTGACAATACCAACTGGTTTCAGACGTTTTGAAACCCAACAGTGGCATTATCATACTGGAAGAGCTGACTCAACCTAACTTTTTATCTAGATCTAGAAACAGGGAAAAAGGTGGAGCTGAGGCCGGTTTTTAGCACCCTAGAAAACAGCTACAATGCATCTACATCTCCATTAATTCAGCTCAGCAGTCCAATATATCACATGCAATATACAATGACCAAATAACTCCCCACAGTCAACACACATCATTTAATTACTGTGAGAATATACCAACACAAATGATGCTGTTCTAGCAGATGGCAACAATCAGCATTTTGAATCCAATATTTTGTTTTTGTATGTATGGCACGAGTATACGAGTACCTGTTATTTTATTTTAAAGTAAGGGAAACCTGTAAAACATAAATCTGGACGTCGTTTTTCTTTCAGTGTATATGTCATGTGATTGTTGGTGGACTTGGTTGCAATACAAGGGGCACCAGTTGAAATCTGGCCTAGGGCCCCAAGGGCCTGATCTACTAAGATCCCAAATAACGAGCGCTAATTTGCGTGTGCAAATAATAATTTTGCACGTGTTATTTCTGGGCGTGTTGCGGGTGATCTACTAAGACTGCGTGCGCAAATGATAACGAGTGCAAAAGTGATGCGGACCGCCCTATTTTAATGAGGATTTTGCGTGTGCTATCGGCTGTCACCATGTAGAGTTTGAGAGAACAGAGTGGTCTTAAGTGATAAATGAAGTTTGAAGTCATGGAGTTGGAGATCTTTGTGGAGGAGGGAAATAAACACATCGGTTAACTCCAGCAGAGACATCTCAGCGTTAGAAACACTATTTGGGAGGCCATCTGTGAACAGGTGAATGATGTGAGAAAAAACAGAAGATCTGCAGATGAAATAAACACATCTACTCTACTCCAAAACACAATCAGTGTTTTGATGGAGTTTAGAGAGCGATTTGATGAGACTTAGTCTGCCACTCTTGCTCTAGAAAAGTTAGGCGTTACTTTGATGAAGACAGTTGCCTCACTGTCCCAGGGAGCAACTTTCGGGTGAACGTGTTCAATGCCTGATATCATCATCCAGCAACTGTCCCAAAGATTCACCAGCTTAAATGGAACTGGGAACATGTTTGAGTCAATTCACCCCAACACACTGCTGCAAGCACGAGATGAGGAGTTACGCAGAGCTGCCTGGCGCAGCTCAGTGAGCGCTCATTCTCCAAGTTAAAACTAACTAAAAACCCCTTGATGAGCACGATGGGACAGAATAGACTGAGTGGACATGTCATGTTATCTATTGAGAATGACAGATCAAAGAAAATGGACATACAGTGCATCATGGACAAGTCCGCGGAGCTTAAGGCTCGTCCAAACAGTGGTGAGTAGGCCGAGTACTTCATGTTGATTTTGTGTTTGTATGTGAACATGTGGGCCGCTGTGCCAATTTGACTAAACTTTATATCTGTTGATACAGTGACCTGCTGTGCTCTCATAAGTTGAAACAGTTAAAGTGGGTGTCAGAATGATGGGGTCGCTATCCGTGGTGCTGAACTGCTTTGAATTTGTGTTGTTTTATTATTATTATTTTGTTCTCTTGGTTTGATTGACTAAAACATGTAGTAATGCTTGTAAGCCCAGCTTTTGCGGGCATGTTGTAAAGCGATGTTATGATGAGCTTTACAGTGACCACAACCATGTGTGCGTAACGCTGTGCCAGTTTGCACCTGCCTTTCAAACGTGCTAAATATAGACGCAAATACAGCGCGCGCTATCTGCTTCAGGTTTGATAAATCACATTGCGTGTGCTAAATGATTACATTTGCATCTCCTCCTCCCAGTATTTTGCGCGTTCTGATGATCTACATGTATTCTGCATATTCATGAAGGCAAACACGCTAAATGATTTGTGAGTTCTATTTTGCTCATTTGAAAGACGCAATCCCATTTGCTCCTGGTTAGTACGTCAGCTTTGCGCGCGCTATCAAGTTTGCACGTGTTTTTATACACGCAAACCTTTAGTAGATCGGGCCCCAAGTCTGTTAGGGCCGACTCTGACTACATGCTTCATTTGACTGTAAAAAAAAAGTGCAAAATTAGATTTTTTTTTTTTAGTCAAGAAACTAATCGCACAACAGCAAAGACATCTTTGTCCACAGGGAGAGCCAAAATGGACAAACTACGACAACTCACCAGAGCTCTAAAGCACAATTTTCACAAGTTTTACTGCTGGGTCCTTTTCAATGGCTTTGGGTAGTCTGAATAATATTGTAATCAACATGACTAAAGTTTTTAAGAAGAAAAGGTTACATTATAGTCAACAGGTAAGATAATTGCATGTAGCTATTCTCTCATACACCTTTATTATTAGGGGAAAACAAAGAGGATATGCAATTTGTTTCCTTTGAATGCTGGTAATGTAGTCATAAATGTGTTGTAGGAATAAATAAAGTTTGGATGAGTGATGCCTCTAATGGGAACATACAATAAAACATAGTTCTGGTGTCTTGTGTTTAACACATGTACACAGCCAAATGGTAAGTCTGTCATTGTACAAGAAAAGTTGTCATGTGACCAAAATTCACCTGTAACTCCAAACCACATTGCAGTCTTCACTATTGATGCCTGACTATGTTTGGAAACTCTGAGATGCATCCTTCATATAAATGCCGCTCAGTCTCCTGAAATCTTATTGGATATGCCTGAAAGGTCAGCAGCAAACGTTCCTACTTTGAAGTCTGAGCACAGTGACAAGGTGACAAAACCGGGGAGGTGGGAGGCTTCTCTGGGCTCTCTCCACAGTAAAACAACGAGTGGAGCTGGTGCAGGGATCACAAACTATGACAGAGGGAGCGGAAAGAGGGAAAACATGTCAGAAATAAGAATCAAAGGAGTGCATACAGAGTATGTAGGACGGTGTCATAGTGAAGTGGAGAGAGGAAGAGAGTGGGAGAGAGAAATCAATGTGTCCGTGTGTGTGTGTGTGTGTGTGTGACAGACATCTGCAGACAGACTGATATTAAAGCCGTCCAAGGCTTAAATGAATAATTCATACAACAACAAGGAAACCTGGAAACTGTTCACTGTGTCACATTTTCTTTACCACACATTAGATGGTTCTGTACAGCAGAAACGTCCATTATTCAGATTTTGAATCACCACTAAATGTTCCTCTGAAACCAAGCTACGAAGTCTTAAAGGGAAGCCGACCATAGAAGAACCAGATTAACAAAAACCCACTCACAGATTCCACTCTGCCGCACCCTAGGTTTTCACAATTATTTACACTTTAGCACTGAGCGAAGGGATTAAATCTTCTGACCCGTCCTGAGTCACAGTTTGGCCGATCAATTTGCTTTTTTGTGCCTCTGAAAGTTTTGCCATCAGAAACTGGAAGTGACATCGTTTTTTCTGGACCACCTCGCGCATTAGAATGTAAAAAAAAACCTCACTTTGGTTCATTTCTTCCCTCCTGGTGGAGAAACGGCTCCACTTTTAACATACTCTGACATTTACCCAATGTGTTAGTACTTGGAGTGTAGACACATTGGCTTGAAGAAGCTAACAATTTTGCTGTTTACTTCCACTCCCTACCTCTCAACCTGTGCTTTCTTCTACTCCACCGCCCCCCACCACAAACCTCCAAAACCAAAACCATCAGTCTCCTATGCAAGCTGCAGTCTATCACCCTCCCACAGCAGGGGACTATTAGACTTATCTTAGCCAGAGTTGCTCCTAATTTGGCAGCCTTGGAGCTGTGGGTGTAGTGTGCTGAAAGTTATCAGAGTCAGGCCAGCTCCCTATTTGGCAGGCAGAGGGGCAGTGCCACCAATGTCTGTCTGCCACGTTGATTAATAAGCAGTGGCACAGCGGCTATGCTAACGGACCGGCCTGCCTGGCTGCTTCAAGTGCTCTGGTAAATTAATGCTGCACAAAAACACACACGAGATGTGTTTACTCACACATCTACACACACTTTTACTTCTTTTCTCTCTCATCCAAATGTGTACTCACAATGCGCACACACACCCAAAAACCACAAGCAATAATGCAGCAGGTCTGCTGATAACACAAAGCAGACGTAGTGAGCTGTAAATCAGCATAAAAATGAGAGAGCACACCTTTTCCATCACTCCCTCTCACATACCAAAATAATTTCAAAACGGCGCCGCTTCCCTGTCATCTCTTTCAGCAGCGCCGTGTTTGAGTGGCAGCTAATCAGAGCGTCGTTATCGCATTTTTTAAATGCAACACTTCTCTTAAGCAAAGCAGGCAGCAAAGCATAACAGAGTACTTCCTGCTTCTGCTGCTGTTAGTTACTGATGGCATGTCAAAGGAGGAGCAGAGCAAGCACATATGGAGCGTAACATCCAACAGGAGTCACGACACAGAGGGAGAGGAGCCTTTTGTCTCCTTTGATGACATTTGTTTGGCTGTTTATTTCCCTTTGGTTTTTTCCTTTCATCTGTCACATGAAATAGCTCAAACAGCTAAAAAATGAAGGAAACTTCAGGGGGAAATGAAGCATTGTTTTCCAGCTTTCAAATAATGATAGGTGTTAAATAAGTGACAACCAGAGAGGCGCTGGGTCTTAGGATAACATCCTCACTGCTGTCTTGTTAAGTTTCCGTTTTTTGGCTTCCTTCCTAACATCACACTTTTATCTACTGGATGAACATATGATGCCAAATAGAAATACAAAAGTATAGATAATGGCAGAGGTGAAAAATGAATAATGTGAAATAAGCAGGGTGTTATGCTTGACAAACCCTATAACGCCAAGCGTATCATATTTGATACATCAGTTTTTGAGACCTTTACATCATCAGTGTGATATATTCTTTCAGTAAAAACCTGATGTATATAATCAGATACATGCAGTGCACGGATAATCCACCAGGTGTGAGTCATTCATGAACCAGAAGGACGTCACTTGAGACATCCAACATGTCAGCTGTGGATCAGAGACCCACTTGAGGTTTTTCAGGGAGATTTTTAACAAGTTTGAAAAAGTTTGGATGAAAAAAACTTTTAAATTGTTCCTGAAACTTCAAGAGGAATAGTTACTGGATTGATGTAAAACTAATTAATATTTCATAACTTAATTTATAGTCAAACCGAGTTGAAAATGTGTGTATCAAAATAGATACAGCAGGTATATAAGGACATTTATTTGGATATCTGTCAATCATCATTTTATTACATTTCATACATTATGGATTCCATAAAGCAACACACAGTCTTTTTATAATTTAAGAACATGTTAAAATTACATACTGAGGTATATTTAGAGTAGAAATTGAGATATTTATAACGTATATTGCATTTTTAGATATTTAACCTGCTGTATCATGATGATTGATGACTGATTGAATGATGCCATGGCTCTCTTAGTAAATAATACAATAAATACTTTTTTTTTTGTGTTGTGTAGCAGATACAAAATATATATGATGTTGTCGTCTAATATGGAAAAAAAAAAAAATTCTGTTTTAAATTACTTTCAGAAAAATTTGAAGGAAACTCAAAGTTTATAAGACTAAAAATGTTGTTTTTATATGTTTTAGTTTAAAAAAAGAAGAAGAATCTGAGAAAAAAATGCACCAAAATACACAATGTATCAAATATAATACAAATTAAAACTCATATATGAAAACTGCTGTTACTTTTTTTTTTTTTTCTTTTCTCAGAGGCTCCAATAAACACTCCATTTTCAAAGAATTAGAATTTTCTGGCAATTATTTCATGGTTCATTATAATGGTTCCATCTGCTGATAAAACAGAGGGAAGATGAAGAAGAAGACCCAGTAAACAGCTAGCAAGCTGGCTTTCCCCACTGTGTGAGGCTTTTACTGCTGCACCAATCATGTTGGAGGAGATGACAGATGAAACATAAGTAACATGTTGGTCCCACTTTGTTTGGCCTCTCCTTTATTTGACTCATCGCTATAATGTTGTTATTGTAAAGTTTGTTGGCAAAGATGATCATGAGGTGGAAATCTGATACTGTGATATACAATAATCAAAACATAAACAATACACTGGGAGTGGAGTTTTCTGCAAAGTATGGTGTCTGCAAGTATATTCCTTTTGCATCAAGCAATTAAACAATTCAATGTTTTTTAATGATACCACATTTTTCTTTCTCTAACAGCATTTTACTCTACCTTAAATGTCTGTTTGAGATCTTTACAGGATGCTTTTTGCTTTTTTGGGACCTGTAATGTCTCGTTTGCAGTCAACAACAACCTCCGCCCTGTCCCCAACCCGGCTCAGACCAGTTACCTTGAGTCTTTGTGTCTCAGTTCATCCTGACTATATAATTGGCCACTGTGGACACTGTAGTTTTAGATAGCAGTTCTGAAACAGGAGAAAATCTGCTCTTTTGTTGGGGACTATTTTCAGTGGTGGAATGATACCACTTGCCACAACTTGTAAACTCATTTGGCAAGTCATGCAAATTAATTCATAAACTGAAATCTAAAAATGAGAATCGCCAGCTGATAATTGAAATTGTTACCCAGCTTTCCTCCTGATCTTCCTGACTGTGTAAGAT
The DNA here is from genome assembly GCF_009762535.1 of Notolabrus celidotus. NCBI lineage: Eukaryota > Metazoa > Chordata > Actinopteri > Labriformes > Labridae > Notolabrus > Notolabrus celidotus. The sequence goes on along the minus strand of NC_048294.1, from coordinate 25,423,821 downwards.
GCTTGATTCTGATTGGCCCCTAGACAACTGTTATTAACTTTCGCTAATATGAGCAATACCAGAGGCAAACTGATCACACGTTATTTCAAATGTATAAAAAGAACTCCTTCAGGGTGAACAAGACCCCTCCGCTTCGTGTTGGGGTCTTGTCTCACCCTGTCGGGATTCTATTTCCCATAACCACCTGCTAACCATACTTTATCCCTTTCTTATATTAGACCTAATCAGGGTCGCTCCGCCATCTTGGATTTTTAATGTGTTTTTTTTTTACCTTAAAATAAATTAAAGAGCCGTCCCAGCCACAGAATCAACAATTGGTGGTCTTTTTAGCCCACTTCCACCTCAGGCGTTCACTGTGTGTACATGTGTGTCTGTGTGTGTGCGTGTGCATGTATCAATGGTAGTATTACCATAAGCTACAGGTGTAAACAGTGGTGGGCCTCCATCAAGGTGTTTGCTTGGGGACTAAGAGAGCAAAACACGGGCAGGTGGTCTCACACACTGTGGGATACAAAGATACTCACTTATTCATGGACACAGCAGGAGACCGTGAAGAGAGACACACACTCTTATCCACAAACACACACACACACACACACACAAACACACACACACACAAAATTTTACAGCCTCTGGTAACCCATATCAACAAAAGCGTTCTACCAATGATATTTCAGACCATATGTAAATACAAAAAGTATGTAAAAATATTAGAACTCAACTTCGATCCATTTTCAAATATGTCCAGTTATGTTCTTAACATGTTTTCACACTGGGGGCATTTTAAGGGGGCGTCCCATGGTCCTGATACCCCAGAGACTACGGAGTGATAAAACAAGGTTGTCTTCCTTATACAACAGAAGAATGGAGCATTGGTATGTCTTTCTTTATAAGGCCATACTCCAGGAGCTGCCGTCTTATTCATGCTCCTTATTGACTCCTAAAGTCAGGGGCTGTCATTTTCGGTTCCATGAACAAATTCTTTTTGTCATTCCTCGGACTCGCTCTGTCTTTGGTAAAAGTGCTTTTAATGTCTTTGCTCCCTCTTCTTGGTTTGAGCTTCAGGGTCGCCTGAAACTGGATTGTTTAATTCGATTGGAGGATTTCAAAACTAGGATAAAGGATGATCTGATCAGCTTGTGCACATGTTTTAAAGCTTAACACTGCTAATTTATAAATTGATGTAATAGTTACTTGTCACTGATTCTGATTCTGATTCTGTATGTTTTGTCCTGTTCTATTTGTAAAACTTTTTATGCTGCTGTCTTGGCCATGAGTCCCTTGAAAAAGAGACTTTGTATCTCAATGGGACTATTCCTGGTAAAATAAAGGTTAAATAAAAAATAAAAAAATAAAACTCATAAATGATAGAAGTCCTGATTCTGAAGTATTTTGTGACTCAGCACTCAGAGACCATTGTAACTGAATCATTTTCAGATTCTGGAGTTTTGATGTCTTTAGATTCAGAGTCAGACGGCTCAAACATGCAGGCTGTAAACTCTCTCCTGACCTGTCAATCAAAGAGTTAGGCCACGCCCACACAGTCCTGAGAAATGCTCTGACCTGTAAAATAAGATGTTTTTGAACAGAGTTTTTTCAGAGTTGTGGATGTTTATTTTCACTCAGATTTTTGTTGAAGCTTGATAACACATTACATTTTGATATTCTATGTGAATTTTAAGTATTCCATTTACGTCTCCTGAGGCTTTAAGATCGGCTAACTGATCAGTGCCTGGCTACATACGTGGAGAATATGTATGCCTTTTTGTGTCTTTTGGTTTGTGTGTGTTCTTGTGTGTGTGTAGTATCCAGATGCAGTGAGTTTGTCAGACTCAGGTGAAGCACTTGGAGTGACCTGACACACACACACACACACACACACACAGCTCAGCCGTGCTGTGTTCTCAGTGTTCCCGATGGTAAAGGATGAGTGTTTTTATTGACCTTGTGTGTGTGTTGAGGGGCAGGTTGTTTGACATTGGCTACCCACAATTTCTCGCTGCGACAGGACAACCACATCAACTTATCCTCTGCTGTTGTCAAGCTCACCGTTGCCTGGCAACTGGCCAAAGGTAGTACAATGCTGGTGATGGCGAGAGGGATGACGACCTGTCTGTCCACTCACTGTTTGTCTTGTTCCGTCCCCTCATGTCTTCCTGTCCTCTCCTTCTTTATTTGGTTTTGATCATACACGTTAAATCCTTTTAATCAGTTATTGCTTGAAGCCATGAAAGATGAAGAGCTGTTATCCAACGCACTTTTATTTTTATTTTTCTGAGACTGCTCACTCTATTTCTCAAAAAAAAAAGGGTTCCTCAAGTGTCAGTACATTCATTTAACTTCTTAGTTAAAAAGTCTTGCATGAAGTATTTTAAGGTGGCATTTGTTGTTTCGACAGTACAAGGGGTCCAGGTATAAGTACCAATAAATAAAGGTAACAGAACAACAAATAGTTTCTGAATCTAGCTGTAAACATGTTTGATTTTGGTTTGAAAATGTCACAGGTTTTTCGACTGAATAAACACTAAAATCAAAAGTATGACACAATTATCAAAACTTTACACTCAGGAGGAAACATCGGCCCAGATCTGCTCCACTATGTGTACAATGTCAGCCTCACACTTTTTACAAAACAATACACAGGGATTTGCAAAACACTAAACACACTTTCATACATTAGACACAGAAGTATATCATGATGTCACTTCCTTCAGTTCCAAAGCACTGAATGTCACATGACCACACCTATGAGCCGATTGCCGACTTCCATCTGTCAGTGGATCACCAACTTCCTGACGGACAGGAGACAGCAGGTGAGGCTGGGGAGCATCAAATCCAGCACCCGGACCATCAGCACTGGCGCCCCACAGGGATGTGTTCTCTCCCCACTGCTCTTCTCCCTCTACACCAATGACTGCACCTCAGGAGACCCCTCGGTGAAACTCCTGAAGTTCGCAGACTACACCACCGTCATCGGTCTCATCCAGGACGGAGACGAGTCTGCTTACAGACAGGAGGTGGAACAGCTGGCTCTCTGGTGTAGTCAGAACCATCTGGAGCTGAACCCGCATAAGACGGTAGAGATGACAGTGGACTTCAGGAGAAGCCCCCCCCCCACCATCCTGAACAGCACTGTGTCTACTGTGGACTCTTTCAGGTTCCTGGGATCCACTATTTCCCGGGACCTGAGGTGGACCTCCCACATAGACACAATCAGGAAAAAGGCCGAGCAGAGGATGTACTTCCTGCGTCAGCTCAGGAAGTTCAACCTGCCCCAGGAGCTGCTGATCATGTTCTACACCTCCATCATCCAGTCTGTTCTGTGTACCTCCATCACTGTCTGGTTTGGCTCTGCAACCAAACTAGACAAACACAGACTGCAGCGGACTATAAGGACTGCAGAAAAAATCATCGGTGTCGACCTGCCCCCCATCCAGGACTTGTACCGGTCCCGAGCCAGGAAACGGGCAGGTAGCATCACCGCTGACCCCTCACACCCTGGACACAAATTCTTTAAACTCCTTACAACGCACCTCACATTCTCACATCTTTGGACCGATTGCACAACATCGTCACAGCAGTAAACCAAATGCACCAGATGCAATATGTTGTCATCTGGACATTTGCTGCCAGTCTCAAGTGGACACTTGGGGAACTGCAGTTCTTTTTTGCACTACCTTCATTTTTCAACCAAATGAAGGTACCAACAAAACCAAAAATGTGTGCTTTGTTTGTTAAGAAACTCTCAAAATCAATGATCGTCAATAAGTTCTTCCCTATTTCCTCACATCCTTCTGACCATTTTCCTCATCATCTTCCTCTACCTTTTCACTTTTCTCCTCTTCTTCCCCCATTCTTTCTCTCCACATCACACTGGCTTCACTCCGGATGCCTGGCTGTGTTCGCGCTGAGGGCAGCACTTTGTCACGTTCCTCATACATATGCAACACACACTCCAGGTAAGACAGCGAGAATAAAGTAAGAGAGAGAATGAGGAAGAGGACGAAAACTGAAGTGAAGTAATGAGGAAATGGAAAAAGGTAATGGACGAAAACAAATGGAGAAATGGAAAAGAGAGGCGCAGAAGGAGAGGGTGATGTGTGGATGTATGGAGGTGGAGAAGACGGAGCGATTAAGACGGAGAGAGCAAACATTTGACCAGGACAAAGAAATGACAGGAAGAGAGGGAGAGCTGGAGATGGAGAGAGATGGAGTGGACAGAAGTCAAAGCCATTAACCTGCAGTCTCGGTGCTGCTGTGTGTGTGTGTGTGTGTGGGTATCTGTGTGTGTGTGTGTGAGGTTCTTAGGTGGATGGAGACATAGTCGTATCTTGGGGCCAAGCCAGCCAGGTCTGTTGTCAACCCAACCCCCCCGTCTCTCCCACCACCCAAGATGGATGGCCAGCGGTGCTTGCTAATCACGCGCTCCGCTGGCCGGGACACATGCACCCGAGGCCAGTGCACACATGCACCTGTAACAGGTACGATACATCCCTGAAGATAAGTGCGCAACATGCTGCACCATTAGAAACTCAACCTAAAGTCCTTGTTGTGGCTTTGCAGTAACGTATTGAGACAGTAATGGATTCATGTATGCAGGCCACTGGTAAACATGGAACTATTTGCACTGGAAGCTGTTGTGATGCATGTTTGTACAGATACTAATCAAAGGTTTTCACGTCTTGGTTTCAACATTTAAAGGGCCAGAAGGAGATTCTAGCTGTTATTTGGTTTACACATCTGATCGGTTCCCTCAGGGGTTTATTATACAAACTGTTATAACTCCCAACTCATCAGATACCGCAATGTGGTCAGTGACACATCGCTTCAAACTATGACATCATAGGTAATTAAACCTCTGCCTTTAGGTTGCTGTCACACCTATGGCTTGCTTTGCATTCAAAGATCAAACATACTGTCGCATGGCTGTCCTTTCGTCATTATGTCACAGCCTAAACAATCGCCCCGCATACTGGTCACACTGCACCAGGTCTCCATGAGCGCTTTTTAAAGAGGATCAATACGCAACTGCTGCCAACAACGACACAAACACGAAGGTTGACAACTTTAAACAGGACATTTCCCCACCTCTAGATACAAAGCCAACAGACTGGTTAGAATTGCTCGTACGCTATGTTTGCAGACCAACAACATCAGAGCTGTCTGGGCTTTTCTGTCACTTGAGTGATTATGACCTGGTTGTGATCCCAGCTGACACATGCTCATTTTTCAAACTGTGATGGAGGTCACTGAGTGACTTTTATACCTGTTGCTTGAAATGAGCATGCTTGTCTGATTACACAGAATGTTTCAGAATGTTACATCAAACACAGGTCAGGGGGGTACAATAACAACACTCCTGTAATTATCGGGGTGTACTTGGACAAAAAACTGGACTGGGGCAGGAACACCGAAGCCATCTACAAGAAGGGCCTGAGCCGCCTCTACTTCCCGAGGAGGCTGAGGTCCTTCAACATCTCTAGGACGATGCTGAGGATGTTCTGAGTCTGTGGTGGTCAGTGCTATCTTGTTTGCTGTGGTGTGCTGGGGCAGCAGGCTGAGGGGAGTGGATCCAAACAGACTGAATAAACTGATCCGTAAGGCCAGTGATGTTGTCGGGGTGGATCTTGAATCTCTGACGGGGGTGACAGAGAGGAGGACTCTGCCAAAGCTCCACAGCCATCATGGACAACATCCACCAACCTCTCTACAACGTGCTGCTGAATCACAGGAGCACGTTCAGTGCAAGACTGATCCCCCCTAAATGCACCACCGAACGCCACAGGAAGTCATTCCTGCCTGTGGCCATCAGACTGTACAACTCCTCCCTCTGATCACTGAACAATAACCTGTACTCTGTGTAATAACCGTACAATACACTGTGCAATATCCCTGCCGCTTAAACATCCTGTATATATCTCCTTCATTCCCAGTGCTTTTGTACATAGCTAATTCTAACTATTCTGCCTTTCTGTATACTTTATTATTATTTTATTTTATTCCATTTAATTTGATCTTTTTATTTTTTATTTCATTTTATTTTGTTCTATTTTATTTTATTCAACTTTTTTATTCTACTTTATTTCTATTCTATTCTATTGTATTCTATTTTATTTTATTCTGCTTTATTTAATTCTATTTTATTCTATATTATTTTATTCTGCTTTATTTTATTGTATTCTACATTCTTTTATTCTACTTTATTTTATTTTATTCTATTTTATTTTATTCTACTTTAGAATAAAATAAAATAGAATAAAATAAAGTAGAATAAAATAAAATAGAATGAAATAAAATACTTTATTTCTATTCTATTTTATTGTATTCTATTTTACTTTATTCTGCTTTATTTAATTCTATTTTATTGTATTCTATATTCTTTTATTCTACTTTATTTTATTCTATTCTATTTTATTTTATTCTACTTTAGAATAAAATAAAATAGAATAAAATAAAGTAGAATAAAATAAAATAGAATGAAATAAAATACTTTATTTTATTCTATTTTATTTTATTTGTATTTATTTCTTATTTTATTCCTTCTTCTATGAATATTTTGACTTTCTTACATACTGTTTATAGAGCTCTGTAATGACTGAATTTCCCTCCCCGGTATAATAAACTAATTCTGATTCTGAAGAAAGATCCCGCATACAGACATTTCCTGTAATCAATATTTGGCACAGCACATCAGTCATATAGGTTTTTGAATTTCATCATTTTTTTTCGTATGTCTCAAAAGTACCCCAAGTTTCCTCGGCAACAGAGGCTCCACAAGAGGACAAATTGATGGAAATACTCAGACAAAACATGCCTGCTGTTCTACAAATGTACCCACTCACACTTACACATTTGTCCCTTCCTCCTACTACCACAGAATAATATTAAGCTTGCCGCTGATCTATCTGTAGAGAGAGCTTTCAGAAGGCCTGACTCCCCCCTCCCTCCCTCCCTCCCTCCGCCTCCCTCATTTGAACGGATGAGAGATTCAAAGTCCCTCCATCCGTCTCTTATTTCAACATGTCAGAACTTGGAGTTATTAGTCTGCTAATTACCTCTCAGAATCCCTCATTTACCCCCAAAATCCAATCATTCTCTGATTATAATGAGAAAATTATGATAGACCGCATTAAAGATAGAATGTGGGATTGATTGGTCTGCGACGAGACAGAGGGTGAGAAAAGAGCGGGAGGAGTGAAGTGGATGGAAACAGAGGCAGGGGACAGAAACATCGGAGAGGGAAAGAGTGACAATAGTGATGGAAATGAAAGTGGAAGGAGAGGAAGAATTGAGAGAAAAACAATGAACATGGAGAACATGGAGTATTTAAGCAAAGTACAGAAGAAACTGAATTAATAAAGGAGACTTTTAACAATCACTCAACAACCAGCTCTCTCCTCCTCCTCCTCCTCCTCCTCCTTCGTGGTTTTAAACCAAGAGACGATATACAGAGTGTTCGCATATGTGTGAAAGTGTCTGCTTGTGGTGATTCTAATCGCAGCTTGCAATTATAGACAGTTTATTCACACACAGGCCTTTATCCTGGCCATTGGCAGGGCTTACACATTAACCATATTCATGAGGAGGGGTGGCTACACACACACACTAACCTGACTTTATCTGATGTTCTCAGGCTAATGTTTCAGAGTGGCTGATTAACACACACACACACACACCCTTAAACACACACACACCTTTTTTTTTCCAGAAGATATAGGTTGTCATATATCGTAATGAGGGTTTGTTATCTCTAAATTCTATAATTCATGCTGTAAATGTGTCCACATTTATGTGAGGCTAGATGATACTAGCACGTTGTCTTTCCACAATGGGTGCAGGGAGGGAGATTAAGGTTTGTAATAGCCGCTCGGAGGAAATTAATCATGTTTTAATGACGGTGTCCGTGTACGGTGAGGCGTAGTTAGACAGTGGAAATTGACAAAAGGTGATGCTGGTGGTGATGGCAGCGTTAATGGAAACAGAAGCCGATGAGATGTGTGTGTGTGTGTGAGAGAGAGAGAGAGAGATGGAGATACAAAAAAAGCATCAGTAGTTGTTGCATGCATTGTATGTTTCTGGTCCCAAATCAGCTGAAATTCACGTGCCATCAACACAGACACTAAAGACAGTATTGTTGAATCTGGACATACACTACCAGTCAGAGGTTTGGAAACACCTTCTCATTCAAGGGTTTGTATTTATTGTAATGATTGTAAACACTGTAGATTAATACTGAAGACATCAAAACTATGAAAGAACATATATGGAATTATTGAATGAATAAAAAAGTGTTTAAAAACTCTTATTGTCTTGTTTATCTGTGAATGAAGCTTTGCATGTGTTTTTACAGAATCATTCAATCAAATATACCAGAAAAAAAGCAAGTCTAATTTTATGTATTGCTTTTGAACTGCTTGCAAACACAGATTTTGGACATAATGAGAAAGATATACAACATAAAGATCTAGAATGAAACTGTCTAAGCCAAATGTTTCAGATTAATCAGAAAGATTTCCCTTTTTTTGCATAGAAATTCAATGCAAAGACACAACAAGACACAACTTCCTGCTAGATGAATTGTTTCTTGGTGAGGTTTTTAAATATATATGTGTACACTACCAGTCAAAAGTTTGGAAACACCTTCTCATTCAAGGGTTTGTATTTATTGTAATGATTGTAAACACTGTAGATTAATACTGAAGACATCAATACTATGAAAGAACATATATGGAATTACTGAATTAACAAAAAAGTGTTAAACAAAGCAGAATCTGTTTTATATTTTAGATTCTGTAAAGTAGCCCTGTCATGAGTTTATGTTTAGTTCAGTTTTTCCATGTGTTTCATGCCTTGGTTTCTCCTATGACCTGTATTCCACACCTGTGTTACTCTGTGTATTTAGTTCCTCTGTTTCCGCTGTCCCTTGTTGGATCATTGTATGTCTTCCTTGTACTCAGTGTGTTCATCTTCCCTGTGTTCTGTGTCCCTGTGTTTACCTAGAGTTGACTTTTGGATTTAGTTTTTGGATATTTAAGTGAGTTTTGTTTGTACCTTTTGTTGATTAAAAACCTTTTATTTTAAAATGTGCACTTGGGTCCTCCTTAAAGCTAGGGTTGGTAGTCACAGAAAACTAGCATGAATTTGAATATAGCGTTTCCTTAGGACTCCGCCTAACCTCTCCCCCCCTCCCCTTGGAGCTCCTCCAAAACGACACCCCCGCTCACATGCACGAGTGCCATTAAAAACACAAACATTAAATGTAAGCTTTGCAGGAGGCGGGCAGAACGGCAGGACGGGATTTGATTGGTTTCATCATTTGGCTCCTGATGGCAGGGATTGGTTGGTGTTTTCCCAGGTTTACTCCAGCTGTAGATAGCAGCTTTTTTTTACCTCTTTTTTAAGAACACATTATGTATTGATTACCATCAGGACAGAAAGATCATTTTAACCAGTATAACAAAAAGTGGATCTAAATCTGATTACCAACCCAAGCTTTAAGTCTTTCCCCCAACGTGACAAGCCCCCTTTTTCCTTCATGACAGCTTTGCACACTCTTGGTATTCTCTCAGTCTGCTTCATGAAGTGGTCTCCTGGAATGGTTTCTAATGAACATGAGCCTTGTCAAGAGTTCATTTGTAGAATGATTTGCCTTCTTAATGTGTTTGAGACCATCAGTTGTGTTGTTCAGAGGTAGGGTTAGTACACAATGGATAGCCCTATGTGACTACTGTTGTAATCCAGATTATGGCAAAACCAGATTATTTCATAGTTTTGATGTCTTCAGTATTAATCTACAATGTTGAAAATAATTACAATACATACAAACCATTGAATGATAAGGTGTGTCCAAACTTTTGACTGGTAGTGCAGATCTCCCTCTTGAGATCTGAAGTTAACAGCAGCTGGTTATGACAGGCAGATGCACAGCATAACAACTCTTCTCCAACTCTAGCCTCCCTCTCACAACCTCAATCACTCTCCCCTCGCCTCCCCATCTCATGATAAGCCAATCTCGAGCACATCTTGACCGCTATGAAAAAAGCAAAAAAATAACCCTGCTTCTGAGATAACATTTGGGAGGTGTGAATGTGGTTTGGTTTGTTTTTGAGAGCATGGGTGGGCGGCAGAGGTGGAAATGCAGGGTACTCGTCCTAACAAAAGGCTTTGTGCTCTCATTGTTTTCCTGGCAGGGCAAACAGGGTGTCTGTGGAAAGGGCGATAAGAGCAAAAAAAGCATGATTCCATTAAATAATATCCCTCTCCGACCGGAACCGGAGGTGGCATTTACGTGCGTGTGTGTGTGAGAGAGGGAGACAGAGAGAGAGAGAGATGAGAGCATTAAGCCATCTTAATACTGTTGTTTTCTTCTGGGAGTTTGCACCGATACAGTGTGCATGCACATTTCCATTAGCACATAAGCAGGATTAGGTGTTGTGTGGATGGTATGTCAGTGCTGATAAGATGGCTTGACTGGCATGTTTCATAGGATTACACTGGGTGCTAGCCTCAACCTTGTTTGGATAACCATTACTGCTGTCCTCCGTTTCTTCTGAGTATAACTAAATACAGCTCTGAGCACAGAGACCATGCCAAAACGATAGAAATACAAGACACATTTTTCATTTCCTTCATACAAACTATTTATGATTTTGTAATCTCTCGTTGTGAATCAAAGCATGACCCTTGTTGGTGAAAAGATCAGCCGGCTATTGAGCTGTTGAGATTGGCCCACACTGTGATAGCTATCAGGAACAGATAGCCACAACGATTAAGATGCTAACGATAGCATAGCCGTCTGCGGGACAGTGGCAAGGCCCGTTAATCTCCTGCACCACCAAATGACAGTCCTTAATCCGCAACAGGTCTGGATGAAACACTTCCTGTGTTGTGTCCTGACACTGTAGTGAAGAGTGATGACCTCACTGTATAGATTGTGTCTTGTGATATTGGACAGAGCACGCTAAAAGGAGGGAGAGGGTGCTGAGCCAACGAAAGGAGGCGAAGGCAGTCGATGCACCATTAGACTTGCTAATTGTTATTGTATCCAGGCTTAGAGTTTTACCACCAGAAGGAGAGCACACAGGGTCACCCTTTAAAGAATGTGGATGTCTCTTTGTGTTACGTGTGTGTGTGTTTGTTTTGTGTCTCAAGCGAAGAGGATGAAAAAGAGTCTGGAAACCGGACTGCAAGGTGTACTACCTATAAAAAATGTATTACCTTCTTATGAAAGTTTCTGTGATTTATTGCCCTACAGTCCTGAATCAGAGTAGATTAGATGTGGCTTTTTCAGGGTACTGATCAACAGATAAAAACACCTTCAAGCTGCAGGGTGAAAAAAGATCATCTGATACAAATTCAGAAAATCATGACGTCAAACCAAGCGGCAATATCCGGTCAAAAAATATGAGGCTAATGCGGAAGTGTTAAAAACTGCAGTTCATCAAGGATCCACTTGAGGCTTGCCCCGGAAGTACAGGAAACCACATACACACCCAATCAAAGAAGACGATCTTTACAGCAGAAATAAAGATGTTTACAGCCGTGTACAAAAAACAGTGTAGTCCGGATAGCTCATGTCTCGGTCCACACACACTGTACGGGGGGTGAATTTTTTCACAACGTGGTGATTTCGAAGTGAGAGATTGACAGGCGGGAACACTGTAGCTGTTGGCTAGGAGGCTCAAAGCCCACCTCTTTACCTCACACTCACTCGACAGCAGTTATGTTGAGTTCAACATTCCCAATATGGCTGCCGCCAACGATTGGCCTGAAAACAGTGCTTCAGAAACAGACGGATGACGTCACATACTACGTCCATTATTTATTAGGGGTGCAACGGATCAAAAAACTCACGGTTCGGATCGGTTTTTCGTAAAACACTTGTAAACTTTTACCCATTAAATAAAAACAACATTCAACTCAGAATTTACTGCATGTGCAAAGCACCCTATCTGTGGGCCCAGTCCTGCCTCATTCACTGCATTTCATGGCATGGCAAGTGAAGGAGCAGAGGAACTTCAAAAGTTTCACTCCATTCTTCTTTCATTTGTTGATTTTCACCGTCCACTTTTCTTTGAACAGCAAACTGTGAACACACCGTTTGATTCTAGGGTCCTACAGCTGGCAAAGTGCCAATATACAAACTGCTCCATAAACCAAAGTGAAAGTTAAAAATTGCACTCGCAGCAGTGGACTTTAAGTGACCCAGTAACAGCCTGTCTGCGTATCGTTGACATGGAGAAAAACATCCCGGTAAACACGCGCTGACCCGACCAAAACACAGAGTGAAGGAGTAACAGTTCGGGGGCCACAAATAGGCGGCTGGATGCGGTCCGCGGGCCGCGCATTGAGGGCCTCTGGTCTAGTGGGTGCGCAACAGAATTTCATAACGTGGCTCAATCACATTCAGCATTCACTGTATTTCACAGGGAAACCAAAATGCTCCAATACATGTGACTTAAGAGATGCAGGAGGGTTTTCAGCTTCCTCTGCTCCTTCACTTACCATGGAAAAAATGTCATAAAACCCATCTGTACTCATCGGTAAGTGGAGTAATTTTGAGACTATTGTGAGATCTCTGCGTTTTCCAATGCCTTTGTATCAAGCAATTTTATTATTCCCCTCATTCCCGTTATGATGGACCAATCACAGCTAATCTCCAATCCTCCGTGCTGATTGGTTAAGGGGCGGCCCCTACTAAGTGCTCCGATTGGTTATGATTCCAGCACTATCATGAGCGCGCACAGAGAGGGGAGGGGGCTGGGGGCTAAGAGGAAATGACATTCGAAGTCCCTCTCTCTAAACAGATGTTTACTCTGTGACTACCAACAGCAGCTTTAAGTAATAGGTTTGCTTAACGTTGTCTTTTGACTTTGGAGCAAATCTTTGACTCATAATGAACCAGGTTTAATCATACTCCATACCTCCATTATACATGTGATCTCTGTTTAAATAACCACACTATCAACTGCATCTGATGGTAGGGCTTTATTTTCATATCTTTAATCTATTTAGTTGACCCTGCAGGGATCTGTTTCTGCTGATCCGTGTCAAACGCCACCTTTACTCACCTTTGATTGAATGTACAAAGAATGAATATGTTTAATAGACTTAGCTGGATGGCTTTGTTTAAGCACTTCACTTTGACCTATTGTGAGGTAGAGCTGCAACTAATGACGCGGATTACTGAAAATAATCAAATAGTAGGATCATGAATTGCAGTTACTCAATGCACCTTATTTTGGTATCAGGTTTTAAACTCAACATTACTCTTTTAAACTGAAAACTATGCTACTAAAAACCTTAGGGGCCTGTGCCCATTAATGCCTTTGACAGATTTTTACAAAGAAAACACATAAACAATGAATTGTTTCATAGCATTAGCCGCTGCTCTAGATTTGGAAAATGTACACCGGACAAACAATCGGGTTAGTGTAAAATGTTATGAAATGTATATCAGAAGTCCCGCCCTGTCTTGGTTTTGATTGGTTTGATGATGGAACCATTTTTTGACTGAGAGCGCTAAGAGTGCAGTGACTATAAACAGCTGATGCTAAGGCCTTTTTTTGGTTTGAGATGATAAGTGCTAAATATCAGCTTACCACTTCAGATACGACCAGACCCTACTGTTTAATGTTTTACGTCATCACTGTTGAAGACCTATTTCTTCTCTCTGGTCATAGTTAGAGCTGGATCAGGCTTGGACCAGCTCTTTGTTATGCTGCTATAAGTCTAGACTGCCAGGGGAACTGGCGCACTGACACACTGGGATCCTATCTCACCCCCTTACCCCCAACCCCCTCATCACTTACTTTAACTCTCCCTGTCCCATTAAAGTTACTAACCATAGACCTTTCTGGAGTCCCTGAGCTCCCTTGTCTCGTAGGTTCCTCTGAGTTGCTGTAGACGTCCTCCTGCTGTGGACGTTCTAGACTCTCCAGACTACTACTCGTCTCATCACTATCACCGCTCCCTCTCTCTCTTATTCTCCTCTATCCCTCTTTCCAGACCCAACTCGGTCTCAGCAGATGTCTGTCTAACATGAGTCTGGTCCTGCTCGAGGTTTCTGCCTGTTAAAGGAAGTTTGTCCTCTCCGCTGTAACTAGCTAAATACTGTGAGGTGCAATGCTCATGGTGGATTAAGGTGGGGTCAGACTGAGTCTTATCCTGTCTTGGTGTTGGGTCTCTGTTCATAATTTGACATAGAGTGGTCTAGACCTGCTCTGTTTGTAAAAGCATCCTGAGATAACATTTGTTGTGATTTGGCGCTATACAAATAAAGATTGATTGATGTTTTTAATGCCTGTCAGTGCTGCCACCTGGTCACTGTCAGGAGGAGTGATATAGAAGTGCACATGCACAAACAAGGAAGAAGCACCAACAATGCAAGTACACTTGCTTTATCCACAGGGGTCCCAAAAGTGGGCAAAAAAGTTTTTAACAGTACCTTTGAGTATTATTTTTGTTCCCCCATTAAAGGTAACTTTCTATCTTAACTCCACTACATGCCAGACAAATACTGTTCTTTTTATTCCACTACCCTTAATTGACAAAAAAAAGAGGAAAACTTGTTCTCATTTGCACTCTGGAGGACCACACACACACACTCACGCATACACACACACGCACACACACACTTGTGTTCACATTTATTCCTCTAAAAAATGAATAGCCCCTTGCTTCTGAAAAGACAGACTAGATAATCAAAGTGACATGCAACACAGAGCACCTGAATTTGCTAAATGCTTGAGTTTACTGCTCTCACTTTGAGTACCCGATCCGTCAGCGAAGGCCACCGGGGAGTACAAGAGTTCTCAGGTGTCGTTCAGTAATGACAACAACAGGTAACAACATTATCGGCCTCGGGAGGGAAGAGAGTGTGAGAGACGATAGGGATATGAGACGGAGGAACAAGTGAAGTGAAAAAAAAGGAGAACACGTCAGATAATAAGCCATGACAGGGAGAAAAAGCTTTTAGAATTTAAGAGTTACGAGGAAGAAACAAAGTTGTGTCTCATTAAGAGAAGCTTCATCGGGTTCACAAAGAACAGAACAAGACGGGCTCGTGCTGAACACTGTCAACTCCACGCTCACTCGGGAGAACAGGGTTTGGTCGGCAAAACAAAGCGTTTCGCACGCCGAACATCAGAGGAAGAAACGTAGCTCGTTCTCCAAGCCGCCTTTTTGAAATGTAACAGGGTGCAGCGCTGGATTGGGACTTAATTAGGAAAACATTTTGACCTCAAAAGGCTCTTTTCAGCGGCAACTTGGGGAAGCATTAATGCAAAGTTTTTGCAGAAGGTTTTCTTTCAGTTTCTGAAATAATCATCTTCAACCTGAAAGAGGCCTTTAGCAACTTGTCTTGAGGCGGTGTTTTCATCATAGACATCAACTTCTCTGTAATAAACATCTCTCAAAGACTCCCTCTATTTTTCAAGTCGCACAGAAATGCTTAAGGTGATTTGAGGTGATCTAGTGTCAGATCCGGGCATTTAGTGATGAAATTTTGACGGATAGTGCGGGGCGTTTCCCTGCCCGACCTGTCTGCACTCGCTGCCCTGATTATCAGGCAGTCACCTTGTCGAGAAACACACACGCACACACACACACACACACGTATACACACTCAGGGAAAATGTCAGAAAGCACACTGCTCATCATCTGTGAATTCAAGTGGACAAAGTGCAGCGCTTTGCCTCAATTTTGTTGATTACTCCTCTTTCCTCCATTCACTCCCCTGAAAGCTGCTCCGTGTGATGCTATTTCGTCAGTGAAATGAGCCAGTCACCAGGAGGAGGACGGATAGAGTAAGAGCAGCAGAAAGAGAGAGAGTGCATGTCACATGCCACTCAACCAGCCAGTCAGTGGAAAGTTTTTTATTAAATCATCAGTCCACATTCAGAGATGAAGCAGTGGGCAAGGCTTAGGGGCAAACAAATTCCACTTTCTCAGCAATATTATCATTACTAATAATGTGGGATAATTATAGCTCTATACCACTCTCTGTCCCTCCAGCACCGCCCCTCTTCCTCCCTCCTCCCCCTCTCTCTGCTCATACCAGTAGCAACCTGAATTAATAAATGGAAAATTAAAATATGGAGCTTCCGCAGGCGGCGTCAACAGCTCTGGAGTGTGCCGGGTTTCTCTGCCGCCTGGCTGGCTGGCTGGATCGACAGTGGCAGCGGCTTCGCCCTGTTCATCTGGGCCCTGATTCATAATTAATGGAGGTTATAATTGCAAAGCAAGAGTGTGAGAGACAGGCAGCGGGAGAGAGAGAGAAAGAGACGGGAGCAATAATGAAAATTAAAAAATGCACACACACACACACACACATGCGCATATTTGACATTTTACATCGTTTTCATTTAGCCAGCCTTCCATTTCTTCTGTCATTAACATTTACACACAAATGCACATCAACATGCTCACACACCCTTCCCTGAAGGCCTAATGAAATCACTGTCCTCTGACTGAAGGTCTCCTAAGAGCTGGGCGAGGAGGTCAGGCACCCAAAGATGAACCTCAGCTCTTAAACAGAAGTTTCGTACAATCCCCAACTCATTTCACAGTTTTGTGTCGCAGCAATTTGTTCATTCATGACGGGAAATTATTTCTGCTCCTAGAATTTAGAGAGGAATATGATTATGTAGAAGCAGCCTCATGCTTTCACGTTTTTAAAAGTACCTTGAGACATTATATGAGGCCACAGAGAGTATCAGGATGTGGGCCTGAGTGAGCTGCATGAACCTATCTGTGATGACAGCTTTCTTTTTGGAGCCATAAGTGGAGCACTAACCTACAACGGGGTGGCTGAGACTGAGAGGTTTATTGAGTTTATCAGGATCCATTAGTTGTTACTGTGGTTACAGCTATTTTTCTCTGTGTTCACGGGCACATATATATAGTCCTTCTATAGTATATATGCAGAGAAGTACAAGCTGAAAGGTGTAAACAGACATCACTTAATATATTCTACACATTTCACTATCTATTGTATGAGCCTGCATGCACTCCTGCAGATATGCTATGTCTGCTTTAAAGGTGACATATCATGCCTTCCGTGTTTTTGTTACTTAACAACAATATCCGGTCTGTCACGGAGTCAGAGCTCGGAGCTTGTTCAGCCCATAGACTGTATAAAATAATACTGAATCCCTCCTCTGTTTTTCATTACCTGCACAAATGTGTGCTAACAAGGAGCTTAGGAGGGAGGCATGCTAGTTATGCTAGTTGTAGGCTGTCTTAATAAACACAAAGGTCGGTTTTACTCCCCACGTCTGCAGATTTGAAGATCTAGTGGATGACTTTTATTTATCATGGATAAGTGCTAGCGCTAGTTAGCATAGCTACATGTCGTAGCTGTAGCTGTGTACCAAGACACACGTCTACATACTGATAAATAAAATAACAAGAAACACTAAATCTGTGACCAATCCTTCAGAAAGGTCCTGCTGCCTTTCTGGTAGAGGTCGGTTTTACTCCCCACGTCTGCAGATTTGAAGATCTAGTGGATGATTTTTATTTGTCATGGATAAGTGCTAGCGCTAATTAGCATAGCCACATAGCTACATGTTCATAGATGTAGCTGTATCTGTGTACCAAGACACACGTCTACATACTGACAAATAAAACAACAAGAAACACTAAATCTGTGACCAATCCTTCAGAAAGGTCCTGCTGTCTTTCTGGTAGAGGTCGGTTTTACTCCCCACGTCTGCAGATTTGAAGATCTAGTGGATGATTTTTATTTATCATGGATAAGTGCTAGCGCTAGTTAGCATAGCCACATAGCTACATGTTCGTAGCTGTGTACCAAGACACACGTCGACATACTGATAAATAATACAACAAGAAACACTAAATCTGTGACCAATGCTTCAGAAAGGTCCTGCTGCAGGCGCCTCTCCGTCAGGATCAGATTCTGGATCAGATTCAGAGGGTTGAAGTAACGTGATCTCTGAGCGGCCGTGTATATTCAGCCAACATGTAAACATTAGATCAACGTGCTGGACAGCCGAGGCACATCCACTTCCTGAGGGGGCGTGGTCAGAGAGAAAACAGAGTGTTCTGAGGAGGACTGAAGAAGAGGGGTTTTTAGGCATGCCAAAATCTGATTTCAAAGTGTTTTTTTGAGCATAAACTTTAAAGACATGTTTTCGGGACCTCTTAGACCAATATATGTTGATGAGAAAAGCGTGATATGTCACCTTTAAAGCATTTCAAAGAAAAAGTGATCAAGGTTGGCTGTACTGTTCTCTTTATGTGCGAGACTTCAAAAAGTGTCAACATAAATAAACAGCCAGCCAAACTCCTTTTCAAGAGCCAGGAAGTGAGCGTCCTTGCTCCTTTAATGACTTTCTCACAGCAGAAAGGTCAAGTTGACAAAACTGAATCAGAGTGAAACTAGAAAGAAAAAGAAAGACTGCTCTTAGTAATCTGATTTGACAGCAACAATACATATTAACAGTGTTCATGAATATTGACCTTATAATGTACATACATTAGCTATAAAACCGTTTTAATATAAACAACACTAGCAGTACTGTAAATGCAAAGCAGTTAGGTAGCATTTAGCAATATAACTGTCATCTTTGTAGCTGAAACACAGTAAGAACGGTACAAACTTCGAAAAATGCACCTAATACTCACTAATACAAATTATAGAACTTGTAAACAATACATATTACTTACAGTCATTGCTTTCTGAAGGATTTATGAGGAGGATTGCATTAGATAAGACAGAGAAACCAAACGGATGAAGCTATGCTATTTTTTCTCAAAACTCTCTTCACTTCCTACTTCCTGTTTCCTGTTTCCGTTCCGACTTCAAAATAAAAGCATGAGAACGTTTTTAAGCAAACAAACGATCTTCTATCTAGCAATTAACTCTACTTTAAAAATACACAAACACATGAAGGGCAGAACATTGGCTCTCATATGAGTTTAGTAGCACATTCCTCAACTCTTGCTCTTACCCTAACACGGGACTTCCACCAGATCCGTGTCCGGACCGTCTCTGATCTGCTGCTGTCCGGCTCCGTGCTCTCTCTTCCGTCAAAACCCTCCATTTGCCTTTTCAGAACTGAGCACGGAGCAGGACCGCCGGACAGCCGGAGTCATGTGACCGAGGTTTTCACACAGTAATAACTGAATCACGGATTCTCCTCCTCCTCTCCTCATCCATGTGGTCTTTCTGGTGGAAAACCTCTGACCTGTTGACTCCAGGCCTGGTTTCGCTCAAAATGAAAATTTGTTTTGACAGTTGAGTTAAAAATTGTTTTATTTTGAAAATTAACCGGATGTTTTCATTTTGTTGTGGTGCCTGACTTCCTGTCCCGCTCCATCTGCTCTGTTGAGATTGATGCGTCATGCTCCGGCATGCGGCAAAAATAGAAGTCTTGCATATCTGATCCGGAGGACTCCGACCTGCTGGATCAGAGACGCAGCTGGAGTGCAAGGGAACGGATCAGATCCGGTGCCGTGACGGATCAGAGATGGACCGGACACGGATCTGGTGGAATTTGGCCGTGACTTCATTCTGCAAGTGGTGCTCTATAGCAGAGTTTCAGGAACAGGACCACACCTCAACCACGCCTCTTCCGGCTCTCTTATAAATTCACGCCTACCCCTCTCCTCCCCTTCGGTCTCTGATTCCGCATCCTGCCATCCCTCCAGTTTTCTTCCTATTTCTTCCTTTCCTACTATACATAGAGCTCGTTGTGCCTGGGAGCTAACAGCAAGAAGTTCAACGTCAAATTCAGAATCACTAATCCAGTTAAATCAATAAATCATTGTCGAACTACATCCTGTTGACGGTAATAGGAAGTAAACAAAATTCAACATCTTGCTGTGCATTTGTGCGAGGTGTGGATGTTTTAATAAGTATTTTAGAGCATAACAACAACAACAGGAAAAAAATATATTTATTTTCTTTTTCAGCACTTTACCTTCTTCACCAGCACTCCCTCTCTTTACTTTATTGCAATGTCACTTGACCGCTGCTGCTCTCTCTCTCCTTTGCGGCAGCTTTGGGTTGAAAATATGTCTCTGTTTTTTCAGGGTGTTTTTCTACAGTATTGAACTTTAAACAGACATGGGATTGTTATGAAGCCATTTTTTTCTATTCAAACAAAACACCATTATCTTGAAACTAAAAGGCCACCACTGGCATGTTAAAACAATAGCAGTCAACAACTGCTTCATCATCTGCACTCAAGAAGGTGTCATTAAAGCTGGGGTTGGTAATCATATTTAGATCCATTTTTTGTTATACTGGTTAAAATGATCTTTATGTCCTGATGGTAATCAATACATAATGTGTTCTTCAAAAAGAGGTAAAAAAAAGCTGCTATCTACAGCCGGAGTAAACCTGGGAAAACACCAACCAATCAGCCTTTTTTGGGTGTCAAAATTTTAAACCATTCAAATCCCGTCCTGCCGTTCTGCCCGCCTCCTGCGCGTACATTTCCCGGCGTGCACTCTCCGTCCCCGTCTCCTGCCTCTGCTTCCCCTGACTCTACTGACTGCCCCTCTTGCTCATCCTCGGGCCTGTCCCCTCTGACCAGATGAGGTGCTTTGCTCAGGACTGTAGTCCGGATCAGAGTCTAAAAAGCTCTCACCACGGGGGCTCTGACAAGCAGAAGAATTAATGACGTTCAGTAAGTCCTACAGAAAATGTAGATGTACTGTAGCGTCTGTCCGGACGCTGTAGTGATGACGAGCTGATTCGTGAACACTTTTAGTTTTAATAACCGGTCACTGTCGACCGTGATCACGCCAACCAACAAAACAACAATCAATGTTTGAATGAATGAAGAACTTCTCCTCTTGTCTCTCCTCTCTCCCGCTCACACACTCTACACCTCTCCTGATGCCTTCACTGACTGTCAACACTGTAGGAATTAAAAACATCTACACTGAACATGTTTAACAAACAGTAGAGCTGTTACAGTATTATATATGTGTTATAACTTTTCTCCTGATATCGTGTCACCAGTACAACTGGATAATGCTAGAATGACAGTTGTGAGTACTAACAGCAGCCATGTTTGTTTGTGTTTTTAACTTTCACTATGAGAATGTTTTGGTGACGACCGGTTTTGAATCAGTCACCATCATATGGTCGCAAGTCAGTGGCGCTGGTGCATGTGAGCGGGGGGGCGTTGTTTTGGAGGAGCTCTGAGGGAGGAGGGGAGGGGTTAGACGGAGTCATGAGGAAATGCTACTTTCAAATTCATGCTAGTTTTCCGAGACTGCCAACCCTAGCTTTAAACGGTGAACCTCTTAATTGTATTTCACAATGGCCATAAATGTCTGAAAGTCAGAAAACATAGCTCTTCAGACTCAATCACTCGTCTTCTTCAAGGCAGAAATAATCCATTCATAATCCTGGATGACTCACTCTGTTATCTGCATCTTTATTTACTAAGTGCCAGCAGAAGGAAAACACAATAAAGTGACCTTGCGTTTTCCTTGACTTCGCTGCTTCGTTGCTCAAAGAAAGCAAGGCGAGCTGTGAGCTATTGAAGCAGCTGAGATGTAGGCCTTTGCAGAGGATAAGAATTAAAGCAATTCATAATTCATTAGCAACCTTGAAAAGGGGAAATAGAGGTGGTGGGAGGATCCAGAGACGGCAAGACGGAGTGAGGGAGTGAGTGAGTGAAGAGAGGCTGGGGGACATTGATTTGAGTCATGTTAGGGTCAGCTGAACATGAACGTGACTTAGCCATGGCTGGTTTGGTTCACAGCCTTCTCCCTGTGATTAGAATCCACAGTGTAACCAGGGATGTAGATAGGAAGTGTGAGGGAGATACAGTTTGACTACCTGGTGCTGCGACATGAGATGAATGCTTCTCTGTGATTCTGAGACAAGGTAATCAGCAGGTACACATAATTGGGTCAATCTTTCCTCTTTATTGCGCCTGCTTTTAGTATGCATGACTGAACTTTGATTAAGAAGCAGTTATGAGGATGTTTCCATGCTTGGGACAAATCGTGCACACAGAAACTCTGCACAATTTGATCTCCAGCATCCACTGCCTTGAGCTGTATTTCTTTTTACTGTGTACTACTTGTCAGCAAGAAATGTTATTGATCAGCCAGAGCTGAGTGTGTTTGGTACTGGTGGAGGTGGGAGGCTGGTAGTGAAGGCCACGTCAAACAAGTTTGAAGCAATAGATCAAAAGTTCATTCTTGACCCAAGGAAATATGGAAGCAAATACATACCGAAATTAAAATGAAAAAGCAAATTTGAAAATTAAATTGCACTAACAGAATGCTTATTAATTTGCCAAATATGGGTGCATTATGTGACTCATAACTACAATTAATATTCAATTATCCTATATGAATTTTAAAGCTGGGGTTGGTCGTCAGATTTAGATCCACTTTTTGTTACACTGGTTAAAATGATCTTTATGTCACGATGTTAAACTAGAGACAATGAAATGTCATTTTAAATGCGTTAGCAGTGATGGACTGTTGTTGAGTATGTATTGTTTTAAATGCTAGTATGTTTTTTTTTATCATTTGTATTGTACATTCCTTTACATCTTCCTGCCCAGGGACCACAGATGAAAATTAGCTTATAGCTAACTCTGGCTTGACAGTTTTTTGTTTTGCATGGCCCCTGTCAAATGAACTAATAAATGAAATAAAACGTCAATCAATACATAATGTGTTCTTAAAAAAAGAGGTAAAAAAAAGCTGCTCTCTACAGCCGGAGTAAACCTGGGAAAACACCAACCAATCCCTGCCATCAGGAGCCAAATGATGAAACCAATCAAATCCCGTCCTGCCGTTCTGCCCGCCTCCTGCAGAGCGTACATTTCATGTTTGTTTGTGTTTTTAACTTTCACTATGAGGTTGTGTCTGTGTTTTCTTACCGCTGAGTGAGACATGAGTTGACGTAGTGCAAAACACAAACCATGTGCTGAGGACCGGTTTTGAATCAGTCACCATCATATGGTCGTGAATCAACTCAAGCTCCTCTTCCATCCTGGTAAACACTTGCAATTTGGGCTCTGCTATTGTGGTATCCAGTGCAAACAGGAAATGATAAATGACTGATGCCGGACAGACTTGGGTTTAGCCAATCATAAACAAGTACCATGGTCCTACCCTTTCCAGTTCCGTGAAATGTATTTTTGTTCTTTTAAATTTATTTTGCATTTTTAAAATATTTATTACTATTGGCCTTCAGGGCCACCGTAGCTGTGAGACCATTGGGCTCTGGGAACATAGGGATGACCCCCTGGTGGGAGGCTATGAGGTGTGCCCTTGATTGTCGATCACTGTGACACAGTGCACAGGATAAAATTGTCCGGTGGGTCCTGACACCCATGTCTGCGGGATCAGGCTATAGCTGGGCTTATGACAGGTAGTCTGATCTAAGCATCAATCTGCTGTTTCTACTGAAAGGTTTCGCAAAGTCAGGAATGCTAAACAGACCTTGTAGGGGAACGTTTTGTTCAGTTAACCAAGAAAGAAGAGGAAAGGATAAAACTATTTGCCCACAGTGAACACAAAGTTAAAGACAGCTTGTTTGTTTGTATGAGATATAAGCCTTCCTTTTGAATGCATGTTTTTCACAGTTGATAAAAGTTGTACTTCTGGTAGTTCAAGAATAACATCTCCACATATTGCATGACTTCTCTGCTCTATGTAACTGATGCTGACAACAGTTTGGAACTAACCCTGAAGTAAAGAGAGAACACGACACGAAGCATCTTGAAAGGGACCAAGAAAACCCTTTTACAAGAACCATTGCATCAGCAGTTTGAGAAGACACCCCAAAAAACAAGTTTAGAATACCAAAGAAGATGTTGTTTTTCGAAAGCAAAGGAATATATCTTATATTGATCTCATTTGA
Organism: Notolabrus celidotus; assembly: GCF_009762535.1. Taxonomy (NCBI): domain Eukaryota; kingdom Metazoa; phylum Chordata; class Actinopteri; order Labriformes; family Labridae; genus Notolabrus; species Notolabrus celidotus. Next base: position 25,399,952 of record NC_048294.1, on the reverse strand, counting down.
AATGCGTGTCACTTTTAACCGTGACTGCAAAGACAGTTGTTTGTGTCCCAAACTTCAAATTCTGAAGTACTTGTCATGCTGGCAGTCTGTGATCATTCTCCCATCTTTCCACTTTACTGCCTCGAGTCCTATTTGGTTAAAGTAATGAGCTACATACACAAAGGTTGAGTGATTGATGGATGGACAGATTGGCCAGTACATGCATTTGGGGAAGGAGTGTCAGAGCATTAATTTACTGTCAACAACAACTGAACCAAGCCGAACACAGAACCTCTGCACCATCTCCACTCATTCCCCTGAGTGGTCTGAAGAGAGACCGAGAGGCGGCAGAAGATATGACACTCCTTTGTATTCTTTGACGAGTGTCTGGAGCAGTTATCGTTCTGTCCTCCTGCCCCCTCTATCTTCCACATCCCCAAAGATCGATCTCTCCCCTGGGACACCTGAGGCAATCAGGAGGTGTTGATTGGTGCCCCTTTCGCTTGCCTGATCTGTCCTTTCCATTCCTCGTCAACTAATACTTCGCAAACACTCTCCTGCTCTCCAACTCCTCGACTCTCCTTCCCATCCCTCATCAACCCTCGTCCCTTCCTTCTATCCGATCACTTTCACTGATAATTCACTCCAATGCTCTCTTCTCTTTGTCTTTCGCTCCACCCTTAATCTCTCTGTTATCCCTGTACTCTTTGGTCTCTCAAGTCTTGCTATCTGGCGATGCTCAAGGACCAGTGAGCAACATAGACTCATGGCAAGAAGAAGAGATCCTCTGAGAGGTTCTGATATTTTTACACATCCCCTATCAATGCAACATTTAAAAGGACATATTTCTTTTAGGGGAACCATTGATGTCAAGGTTTATTGGTGTATCTGACATGGGTTTGAGTAGTAAAAGAAAAAAGGTAGAAATAGATTGGTGTCCAAAAGCAAACAGTGCATCACGCCACATGCCACAAATTATTATATTATTATATGGATTATTTCTCCTTTGTCTCTCTTGAGTGTTTAGTGATCCATGTCACTTGTTGTGTTTTCTTAGTCTAGTCTTGTGTTTCCTGTTTTATTTTGTAGTTCTGAATCCTTGTGTTTCCTGTTTTATTTTGTAGTTCTGAATCCTTGTGTCTCCAGTTTTTTTGAACCAGGCTGTAAACATGTTTATTTCTGCTGTAAAGATTGACTTAATTGAATGGGTGTGTATGTGGTTTCTGGTGTTTCTGGAGCCAGCCTCAAGTGGACTTTCATGGAACTGCAGTTTTCCGCATTGGCTTCAGTTTTCAGACCAAAATTTGTCGCTTGGACGTTACACAAAATGACGTATGTTTGTATGATGATGTTTCATATTGTGATGCCTGTATGTTAGATAATTTAATAGTAGTACAATAGTGTTCAATGTTAGTAACAGTGTGGCAGAAGAAGCAATGCATTATTTGTTTACTCCCATACCATCTTAAACACATTTCACAAGTTCAACGATTCAAGCTTTCAAAGGGAACTGCAGAAGGATGCACTTCAGTAATAAGTCCAAGTCAGATGTCAGTTCTGTTTTCTGCTGCAGTGAAACAGAAACCTACCAACAAGCACAGTGAGAAAACAACAATCGAAATCCTTTGAACAAGACAGCGATGAAATGTACTCATACTGGTACTGCATCAGCTCATGGAGACCAGAGACATGGCCTAGAAACACTTGATAAAAGATACACTCTGCCTCCTGTGGGCTCACACCCAAGTTCCATCGGTGGCTATTGATCCGGTTTGTGTGTTACCTGCTTGTCTTTCCAAAATACCATGGGAATCACTGGGCAATTGATCCAGTGTGTATTTTATGTATCATTAGACAGATATTTTGGCAATTTCATCACCAGTAAAGCAAAGCCAGACCTTTTAGCTGCTCATTAAGACTAGGCAGAGAGGTAGATATGGGTGGCAGGACAGACATTTTGAGCTAATGTGTTATTTAATTCTCTATAATGGTCAGAGAGCCAGTGAATGAAGGGATATGAAATCTAATGTTGGTCTAGTTTAAGTGATGCAAGTGTTTCATGCTTGAATATCACAGATATCTTGTCCTGATGCATTACTACAGCTCTGGCTTGTGTGTCTCATCTGCAAGTGTGACTATTCTGCTTGCCGGGTGTTTGTGTGTGGATGCAAAAGCAAAATGAAATGTGCACTGGCCTGTTGTCCTCTGCATTCTTGGCTCTCCTCTACCCAGCTGCACTGTCAGTCACAGTAATGGGAAGGGAAGGCCGGGGCTAAACAGCCGCTAATGGGAGATGACTAGGGAAAGCTTAACACTGTCCTCGCTAACCATGAATGCAAACCAGCGGAGAGAGAAGAGCTAGCACTGTCCTGGCTGATGCTAACTGCCAATTCAGATTAATGAAGAGGGAAAACTCTGGTGAGGCTAACACAAACTAGTAAGGATAGGAAAATTAACACTGTCAGAGCTTATGTTAACTATTAATTTAAACCAGGGGGAATGTCAGACTGCTGATGTTGGTGTGCAAATGAATTAGGGTGGAAAGAAAACAGCAGCACTGTCTTTAATCACGGCTGCTGATGACACCAATTAGTACGATAGCAATTATAATGTGATGTGTTATTGATTCTTTCAGGAAGCTCTCTGTACCACTGGCTTCTTCAACAGGAGGTGAGAGGTCAGGGTCAGCTTCCAAACTCGTCAATGTAACGGCTTCATTAAGAGGGACGTTACAGTGAACAGTAAGGCTTGATGCAGAGGTTCTTATTTTCGGACTCCAAGGTTCAGGAAACAAAACCCTGTTCAGTTTTTGAATGACACATCCGTCTGTTTGATAAAAGATGAATGCCAGTGAAGGGAGACATGAAAGAAGGATTGTTAACTGGTACTTTCAAGGTTCACTTCAGGACAAAAACATTTTCCCTAGATTCTAAAATTCTGTTCACAGAAATATTTTAAATGGGTAAAATTGATCATTCCTCTTTCCACTTTTTTATTGTTGTATTCTCAACTCTGGAGCTGTTTTCTCCCTCTTAAACAAAGCATGAAGTCTTAACTCTGGTGCCTGTCTTTTGAGTGGACTCGTGGTCATTGCATTGTTGTGGATGTGTTGCTGTTTCAGGCAAAGGAGTTATTTCTTAGCTGCTTCCAGCCCTGCTACGATCTCTGTTGACTTTTCCACAGAGATTCAGAGCGTGTTATGTTAATCTACAGCTGATACATGTTGCTGTTTATCATACAGACATGATTACATGAAGAATAGAGAGGAGGAGATGAAATACATATGAAGTATATGTACAGAAGTATAAATCAGCCTTTACTTCAACTCTGCCTGTCCCATTAAAGTTACTAACCATAGACCTTTCTGAAGTCCCTGAGCTCCCTTGTCTCGTAGGTTCCTCTGCTGTAGACGGCCTGCTGCTGTGGACGCTTCAGACTCTAGCTGCTACAACTACTACTACTCATCTCATCACTATTTTCTCTCTCTCTCTCTCTCTCTCTCTCTCTCTCTCTCTCTCTCTCTCTCTCTCACTCTCTCTCTCTCTCTCTCTCATTCTCTATCCCTCTTTCCAGACCCAACTCGGTCAAGGCAGATGTCTAACATGAGTCTGGATCTGCTCGAGGTTTCTGCCTGTTAAAAAAAAAAAATCCACTTTGTGTCTGTAACACCCTAAATTCCCCCGTTGTGTGACATAAAGGAGGATCTTATCTTATCTTATCTTAAATAGGGATTCCTTGTTTTTTACAGTCAGCCTCAAGTGGACGCTCGAGGAACTGCAGTTGTTTGGCTCCATTTTTAACAGCGGAGGTTTCCACTTGGCCAGATGTTTATACTCCTATTCCTATGTCGTTTACTAGTGTGACAATCAGAGAAGGACTCACTGCTATTGTTAAAGTTAACGATTACACAGGATAAAGTTTCTACATCATGCAAGCTGCTGATGGTGGAATTAAATCTCCAAAGTTGATTTGTTGTAAGGCTACATCCCAAAGTGAATTTAATCAGACTCAACAGTGTTTCAGTTCAATGTGAACGCATCTTTACTGGATGTAATTACACGAGGAGAGGAAAAGCATGGAAGTAGATTTCCTGTACAAGGTTTTTTCCATCCCTTTCATTAATTGCTGAAGTCCTTCAGTGAGTAGAACGCCCGTGAAGAAAGCATACCTGCACAGTACCTTCAAATAAACAAGTGCAAGTAAATCGATTGACAATTTATTTCCAATGGGACTGGGTCTGATCTTGGAAAGAGTTGTTTGAAGTTAGGAGAGTTACTAGATACAAAGAGACAGAGAGAGACAGATAGATGATAGATAAAGGAGAGAGAGACAGGGCTTGTGCTAAAGATTAATGAGCAGGCAGACTGCTTGTAACGCAAAAAAAAATGAAGATGAACGATTCCTAGTGTTGGAACGAGCGGTCTTTTCATTAGGAAAGTACAAAAACAGGAGAGAAGTGGGGGGAAAAAGGCAAAGTGAGTGACAGATGAGGGACATAGGAAGGGTGATAGTGGTAGTGTGTGTGGTGCAGCGCGAGAGGAAAGAGGAGGAGACAGATGAACGGAGAGAGACAGAGACAGAGGGACAGCTATTAAGGTTTGAGACATATGCATGAGAACGAGAGAGGACAGGGAGAGCGGTTGATGGATGGGAGGGCCAACGCAGAGCTACAGGGGAGGAGGAGAAGATGACAACCGCTGGACGGAAGCAGGGGATAGAAGAGGAAGGGGATGGCAAAGAGGGCAGGAGTGTGATCACAGTTAGGGAGTAAGGGCGGATGAGGAAGGACGAAGAGTTGAGGGGAGCTGCCTCTTACAGAGACAGAGAGGAGGAAGGACTGAAGGAGAAGGAGCAGGAGAGGAGAGGAAGGTGCATTCACTTGGACAGGCTGTCATAACGGGCGCTGACTGCTCATCATGACGCTGTGAACTGGCCTGACCCGCGGTGCTGAGGACACAGGAGGTGGTGGAATGAAAGGAGGGCATGGAGAGGGGAGGGAGTAGAGATGAAGACGGAGATGAAGGAAAGGTGGGGATGGAGGGGCGAGGACAAACTGTGAGAGAACGGAGGGGGCTTCACTTTGAACAACTCTGACCCGCCTGACTCAGGATACCACCGAGATGGAAGAAGCGAAGTAGGGCGGATGGTTGATGAGGTAGTTATCTACCTTTTTCATGTAAAAGTAGGGAAAGATGAAAAGATACAATGGAGAGGTATTTCTAAAATCATTGTGTAGCTTTTACAGACTTAAAGCTTTTAGTGACACCCTAAATTCATGTGAGAAACTTTGATTGGGAGGTAGTTGGCAGGGGACTCGTCCACCACACCAAGAGTCAAGCAGGTCGTATTAAAAGCTACATGTTTGAAATGTTTGAAAGAAATCAGACAAATGTTTTTTAAACCGCTAAAATACAATTATGGTTGAGAGAAAGATTGATTCCCATTAACATGGTCCAGACAGTTTTTTTTTTTTACCAAATTGGCCCTAATAAAAGAAAACCCTAATTATGAGATGCCCCGCCCCCTTTTCAAGACTAATTCTTAAGAAAAGACCCTTTGAACACCAAATTGAACTACACTGTTAATTGGCAAATAGAATGATATGTGATCGTGTGTCGATGTATCAGTTACGGCAGGGCTATTAGTTATGTACATAACCAGATTTGAAGACCAGGTTAATTAGGCGGGTTAGAAATTTTCAGCAGCATTGAAAATCAGTTTTTTTTTGGTTTTTGTTTGCTTTTGCCAACATTTTGTTAAAAAGCCTGAACCATCAAATAATTACCAGAAAATTCAAATTCTTTGAAAATTGAGTGTTTATTGGACCTTCTGACAAATAAAAAAACCCAAATTAAATAGTAATTTTAATTTATGAGTTTGAATTTGTATCTTATTTGATACATCAGACATTTTGGTGCAAAATTATTGCACACAGTTTCTTATTTTTAAAACAAACTAAAACATTTTCAGCCTATTAAACTTTGAGTTTCCTTCAAATTTTTCACAATGTAATTTCAAATATAGAAATTATGTTTTTCCATATTGCACAACTTTTTATTCTATATCTACTACACATTAAAATAACATATTTATTGTATATTTATTCTCTGAATTGTTCAGTTTTTAGTGGAATTCAATGAGCAAAATATAATTATTTACTAGGGAGCCATGGCAACATTCAACCAGTCATCAGTCACCATGATACAGCAGGTTGCATATATAAAAATACAATATACGTTATAAATATCTTCATTTCTACTCTAAATATATTTAATTATGTCATTTAAACATGTTCTTAAATAATAAACAGACTGTATGTTGCTTTATGGAATCCATAATGTATGAAATGTAATAAAATGATGATTGACAGATCTCCAAATAAATGTCCTTATATACCTGCTGAATCAATTTTGATACACATTTTCAACACGGTTTGACTATAAATTAAGTTATGAAATATGAATTAGTTTTACATTGCATCAATCCAGTAACTATTCCTCTTGAAGTTTCAGGAACAATTTGAAAGTTTTTTTAATCCAAACTTTTTGAAAATTGTTAAGAATATCCCTGAAAAATCTCGAGTGGGTCTCTGATCCACAGCTGACATGTTGGATGTCTCAAGTGACGTCCTTCTGGTTCATGAATGACTCACACCTGGTGGATTATCCGTGCACTGCATGTATCTGATTGTATACATCAGGTTTTTTATTATAAAAATATATCACACTGATAATGTAGAGATCTCAAAAACTGATGTTTGAAATATGATACGCTTGGCGTTATAGGGTTAAGCCGTGGTGACAACACAGCAAATTTTAAAAATGAAGATACTAATCACAGTCAAAATGGATTGATTATAGTTCTGTGAACTTCCGTTTTGATCGGTAATGCACATGTGCAACTCTCGGCAAAGATAGGAATGAAGTAAGATGGCTTACTCAGCTATTTTCCTGCCCATTGTTGTCCTGTCCATTAATCATATATTGGATCCATGTATGCTGGTGAGGTTGGGGCTAATTTTAGGTTGCCAGATTCAGCCCAAGGGCCACCAAGAAGTCCTGACTTAAAATATCTGTATTTTAATACTTTCAAAATTAAAATAACCTGCAGTCCATCAGATTTTCGACTGCTCTGATGACTTTGATATGTTTTCAGTCACATACTCATGCATCTGAGGACGATCTTTCCATGTTCTCCTTCATTGGACGTCTTTCCATGGCTCTTTGACAGTCTGCTGCATTCATATCCCTTTTCTTTCAAATAGGCAAAGCTGCTGGTTTACTTGTCCCACTTTTGTGCAACTCTCTTCACCATATCACTCCATCTCTCATCTCCCTGGCACCAAAGCGGTGAGTCACAGCTGGCCTCAGTCATGAGGGCTGCACTCACTTTGCAGATAAGTGGCACCATCCACTGCTGCAGGGAATATTTACAATTGATTCCTAAACCCCTAATATAAGACGATACAACTTTCATTACAGCTTTTTTTTTTGTGACTGCCTGCATTCTCTTGAAGTTTAATTGCAATTCAACTGCAAACTGGTATCTAGAAGTCATCAGTGGCTTGATCTTTCAGGTAATCCTCTAGCAATGTTCAAGTCAGAACAACATAACAAGGTGCAGATAGTAGTTTGTCTTTTGTGGCTCACCAATTCAAAAAGAGCGTTTTGTTGTGAGCCACTGTAACAGTTTGAAGATCTGAAAGCCTAACAACAGTGAAGTCAGGTTAACTGTGAGTCAGTGTCTGTTTTCTTTTAGTCCACAAAGGTTCTAAGAAATCCTCAGACTTTACTTTAAACTGATATAGTTAGAACCAAGCAGCAACATAGATCTTCAAAAGAACCACAAACAGAGTGAAAGGTGATGACAGGAGACATTATTTAACAAAGGAAAGAAATACAATAATATTGTGTTTCATGTAAAAAAAAAAAAAAAGGGATATTTGTTTTTCACCCAAATACAATAAATCTTATGTAAAAATCAATAAAATACTAATTACAAAAAAACAAAGAAAAGAAATGCAGTGAAATGAATTCCTTTCAGAAATTCAGTCCTATCCAGGATTTCTTCCAACACTTATTCTTCACTGTTATTTTATGTTCACATCAGTGTATCATAAACAAAAAACAACATGACTAAACCAAAGTAAAGATCGTCAAGTGGACATAAAGCTCCAAACTCCCTTTCTTTGCTCCAACAAACTCATGAGGTTTAAGTCTTTATAACTTCTGTAGTTTGAGATGTTGAGGTGTTTTGGAAGCTCTGAGGTCACTGCCTACACTAGTGCAAAAACTGTTAGTTTCAAAATGAGTCTCATTTTGGATTTCTCATTTCTAAAACTCATAAAATATGGTTTTCACATTTTCATTAACAATTTCAATGCTGTGCCCATTTCAAGTGATAGGCACAACAGCAACGCCAGTGCTCTCTCTCTCTACTCCACACAGTTACATCAGTAATTCCCCCTAATTACCTCAAAGAGCTGTAATTTACTTTTATTGAAAAAACAGCAGCATTTATCTTTAAATTTGCAAACAGGGTTTTACTTCATCTTCTTTTCTATGGCTAATAACTTTTCAAAATGCATTCAGACTGTAAACCCTGCAGCATTCAGAGTTTTGGCATTGTGGTATTCAGCACAGTTAAATCAAATCTTGTACCTCAAATCCAACGTGCAATTAGTTAATAACTATTTGCAGTGAAGGATCTCTGTGCAGCTTCATCTGAAAGAACAATGACTCATTAAAGGGACCATTAAATGAGAGGATATTAGTGGGGTATACTTGTTAGATATTTCAACAATGATGTACTGCGCGCTGAATGTGACATTATAGAAATGTACTTAAAAACAAAGACAGAAGTAATAGAGTGAGAGTAAGTAGAGGACAGAAAGGTCTAAAGACACAGTGAGGAAAAAGGAGGATGGAGGGTTGGAGACTTGCTGTAGTGATGGGAAGTCCGGCTCTTTTGAAAGATGCGGCGCTTTTGGCTCGGCTCCCTTAATGCGTGTTTCGACCGGTGGACCCAGGGTCTAAATTTAGTTCAGGGGTAGATAATCCCCCCCCCTAAAAAGCCCCTACTTTGGAGGTAGCGCTTTTCAAAGGTCCTGGGACTTTCTGCGGGGCAGGGCCTGCAATGCTGAACGTGTCTGATTGGTAGATTAACCTCAGTGTTTTTATTCCTCCCTCCGTCCACAATAACATCACACACATCTGTGATTCACTTGATTTCTCTTTCTTTCATTAGTTTTTATTTGTTCTATCTTTTTTGTATGTGTGTGTACTTTTCAAAAGAAGAAGCTGTGATTCTCTTGATTTAGCAGCTTGTAACAGTAGTCTTCTCTCAGCCCACCGTGAACACGTCTCTCCCGGTGTTCCGGTTTTAAAAGTGACCCTGTAAACTGGAGACCTTCAGCTGAACGTGTCAGTGTTTGTGGAGTTTACACAGCTGTTGAAACACAGAGGGAGTTCCTGGGAATGCAAACTAGTTTAGTTTTTATTAAGATTTCAAAATATCCTCATCAGATATTTAATGATCGTCTAAAGACGTTTATGAGGGATGCATCCGGCTGAAAGTCTCCAGTTAACAAGGTCACTGTTTAAACCAAAACACCGGTCGATCTCTGCCACGGCTTTTTGAGTTCAAAAGGATTTTAAAGGCGTGTTGAAACGTCTTTGCTACTCACGCTTATCTCCTCTCACGTGTTGATTCAGTGAATCCATCTGTGATGAAATATAGCACCATCTAAAACAGCACCAGCTGAGTCTCTTCATGCTAACAGGCTAACTGTTGTGTTGCTCATAATGATACCTGCCTGTCCATCTGTTCTATGGTGTCATCTGTGATGTATGGAATTCCTCTTTGGTTTACTGCCCTCTACTGGTCTGGTGGTGTAGTGCAGTTACTTTTTTATTCTTCATACGTCACTGGCCTGATTTGCACAATCTACCCGGGACTTCAGCCCGCAGTCAAAACACAGACAACAATGGGGGCACAGGAACCTTTTAGTTCAGGGGAAAGTAGTTCTGAGAGCTAAAAGACCCTGGAACTCTTGGTCCAAATTCACCTTTAGAGCAGGCTCGTTCGCCAATGACACATCACTAAGTTGCTGCAGGAGGAAAAAGTGTGGTGGTACTCGACTGGAGTTTGCAACTCAAAGAATTGAGGTAGCTCTTTCTGCAGTGCTGCATCTCCTCACAGCTGAGGAGACAGTAGGTTTAGCCTCTCTGAACCTCCACCCACACATACACACCAACATGTACTCTTCCAGGGAGCTCTGTCGCAAGGAGTGTGTGAATAAAGAGCAGCACATAATCACAGTCTTAGTACTACCCCTATCTTCCCTGGGAGGTGGGGAGCAAGAGCTAATAATGGGGACAATGGTGGACCCCCTGCTCTGAAATCTTTCGGGGAGTGGGGATCTTCTTTAAGGCAGAGTATGAATGCAAACACACTCACACACTAGGGTATGAATACTGTAGAGGGTGTAGGGGATTCTTGGAGTAGCTCACACTGGCTAGATTCATGTCATGCATTATCCATGGTATATATCTAATGCATAATAGAACACCGTGTAGCATGTGTAAGTGCAAGGGGGCAAAATGCACAGCACGGGGAACCAAACACTTCCTGTCTTGTTAGTTTAAAGTGTTTGCAGGTGAGATTATGTGCTTCAGCAACTTGCAAGACTTCTTCAGCTATTTTGAAATCAAGGCAGAAAGTAAATGTCAGCTGTCTTCAATTCAAAGCTACATATCTCAAACTACCAACCAAGCAGTATTCTGAAGATCTGCTGACATATTCAAACCTGCAAGAGAGCCAAAAAGAAGAAGAACATTACAAACAAATCCCTTCATCTTATTCCCTCATCGGGCCGCACTCAATTTACCACGCTGGTATCGAGGTGAGAACACTGCCAAGTTCGTCAGATCAGGTGCCAAATCCACTTTGCTTTTTCCACCACTAACATCTGCTCAAACGCGATCTTAGCCAGCTCAGTTTACGTAAGTCACCAAGATATCTCGTGTTTACACGTGTAAGGGAACGCCCACTGTTTCATCCATTCTGTTCACTGAAAAATACATCTAATTGTTGTTCGCACACTTGGATCTCTCTTTGTTTCTTCTTGCATGTGCAAAACACGAAATATTTTACGCATCTAATGCAACTCATAACTAGAATGAAGTGTTTTGGTGCTTCTTTGCCCTTCCTGTATCCCTTTTCTTTACTAACTGCCATTTAATGAGCACATTTGTATCCTTCTAATTACAATATGCAAGCAGGGAAACGTGCAAGATGGCGAGGGAGGTCAGACAGAGCGAAGGATCTAAAAGCTTCCAGGAGATGATGCAAGGAGGAATAAAGAGACGAAGACACGCTTTGTGAGCAAGAACAACTATTCAGAGTTTTTCTGGGGCCAATGTGTGTTCTGCAAACTTAATTATACTCTTACCCCAAACCACAAATGATTGCAATTTTTATTCCGGTGACTTCTAACGAGGCAGAAGCTGCTTCTGGAAAAGGGCACAAGAGAGCAAACTAGTCATTTGCAGGGAAAGACCAAAGCCTGATCACGGCGAAGATCGTGTATCAAAACCCAGGGCTCTGGCATCAGCAGCAGCATCACACTGTGATCATGCTCTTTCCCACACAACTCGACATTATACCGAGCAAATTAATCTCGGTCTACTTTGGGGCGCCGCTCTGAGACCAAAATATTTGACTAACTTTTCCTTTAATCAGCGAAATTCCCACAGAAAGGGAAGCTTGCTGCTTCTTTGTTGGATAGCGTGGGAGTCACTGGATCATACATCACAGTCTCCTTGTGAGTTCGACCCCAGGGTGCTGTAGCACTAATGCTTCAGACAGCAATGTATATGGATGGTCACATAGCTGCAGGCTAGAATTCATTTCAGACAACTTTTCACTGTGTCCCAGTGGACGGCAGCAAACCACAAGATGTGTTTGGAGGTGAGGACAAATTCAGTCAGCCATGGCTTACGGTTTGTGACACAAACACACACACAAGGTTTACAGCCAAGCATTAGTCCAGTTAAAGTCACTGTTGCGGGTTCTTCTTCTTTCTGCCCTGAGAGTCGTGATTTTTGTCACAGTTCCAGTTTGTGCAGAGTTGGCTTGGATTCTGTAATTCTTGGTCTGCCATTGACAGATGAATCTTGGCCATTTGATTTTTGATTCCCCGTCCCCCAAACTCAACTCAACTTTATTTAAAAAGCACCTTTCATACATATAAGCATGCAGCCCAAAGTGCTTCACAAAAGAACAGAGAGACAGAAAACAACAGAGATGGGTAAATTAATAAAATACAAAATCATTAAAAAAAAAACTTATAATAAAATAATATTAAAACAGTAAAAGTAATAAAATACAAAATCATTAAAAAAAATACTTATAATAAAATAATATTAAAACAGTAAAATTAATAAAATAAGTAAGGGTATGAAGCAAAATTAAAAATCTGTGAAGGTTAAAAAATATCAGATAAATACAATAAATAAATAGATAGATAAAACTTTGATTATAATAATAATATAGTCCAGAGCTTAAAATAAATGTCTCAAATTAAAAGCCAAATTAAAAAGGGATGTCTAAAGTTTACTTTTAAAAACACCCAGAGATTGTGCCATTGTGACGTTTGATGCATAAAAAATAATGGAGACAACCAACAAAGGACGACTGGACTGCAACTGTAAATCAAATATATTCCACGAACAAACTCATCTTCTTCTTAAGACTACGAGCTGATGACTGTGTGAAATACTGGAAAAAATGGAACTCATACACAAGAGTTTGTAACCCTTTATCTGTGTAGATTTTATATGTTGTTTGTGTATTATTAAATGGCCTGGAACAACCTCCCTTTTTTTTTTATTTTTTATTATTAACAGTTTTCCCTTCTGTAAACCTGAAACTGAAATAAAAAGAAAGTAAAAAAAAAGAAAGAGAGAAAACATAATGGCGAAAGAAAGAAAGAAAGAAAGAGAGAAAGAAAGAAGTGCAGACAAAAATTGCTACCATAGCACCCTAGCTTATATACAGCCATCTTTCAGATTATTCTTTGAAAGAGAGGGGGGTTATAACTTCAGAGGGAAGTTGAGATTAAAGATGATGAGTGTTCGGACCACAAGGAAAAGCTTCTGTATTTCAGTCTGTGGTGTTAAACTATGGAACAGTCTCAGTATGGAACTAAAGCAATGTCTGAACATAATTCAATTCAAGAAGAAGTACAAAGAAATGATTTTAATAAGGTATAAGGAGGAAGACAAGTGTATATAATCACGAGGGGTTTACTTTTGTTTGTTAGCATAAATATGAAGATAATAGATGAAGATTTGACATGTGGGACTGCACTCATATAATGGCAGAAAATAGTGAATAGAGGGGGTAGGATTAGATAAGTTTTAAACTTCTTCCTGCTCCTTTTCGTACATGTTTCTTTTTATTTTATGTTTGTATAACTCTTTCTTCTTTTAATTGTATTTTTTTTACTTTTACATGTTCGAAATAAAGTCATCAAATCAAATCAAATCAAATCTTTAGAAACTTTAATTTATTGTATCATAATGATTTTATCTTATTTCATTTTTTGATTTTGTTGAAATGATTTACTTTGTTTTTTATATTGATGAGTTTGTGTTTCATTGATTTTATATTTTATATAATTATTTTATTTTATTTATTTATTTTATTTTGATGATATTTATCAAATTATGTTTTATTTATTTTATCATAATTATTTTATTTTTTATTTTATTTTGATGATTTTATTTTAATTTCCCTGTTATTTATCAGATTGTGTTTTATTGATTTCATAGTAACAATTTCATGTTACTCTTCTTTTTTCAATATTGCAGTCCTCTAACTTGTTTCAGCCTTCTATCATTTCACCTATTTACTGCTATTTCACTGGTTTATTTATTCTTGTGAAGCACTTTGAGCTTTGAGATGCTTGAATGTATGAAAGGTGCTGTATAAAAAGAAAAGAGTTGAGAAATGTGCTGTTTATTTAATGTTTGAAAGCTATTCCACATTTAATTCAAAACGTCAACGAGTGTATTCCTCAGTCTTTTGAAATAAAAATGTATTGTCCCCATTGGAGTTCAATAAATCTTTTCACTACACATTTTATCTTGTACTTTACAATTATGGTTTGAGAGACTTCAAGTAAATAGTAAGCACACACACACACACACACACACACACACACACACACACACACACACACACACACACACACACACACACACAATGACATTCAACATCCACAAAGGACAGAGTAGCTTCATACAAGACTCCTTTCTAGTACAGACATTGTTACAGGCCAGCAGAGGGCCTTCAGGGGCCATGAGATCCTGTGTATTGTAGGTATGCAGGCAACATTTTGCACAAAAACACACACTGTCATTCATTCTATTATGTGTTCTAGGTCAACTTTTAACATTACATCTGTCTATATAAAGTGAAAGCTTAGGATAACCTTCAATTTCAATTATGTTCCCCCGATGATCATAACTACATGGTCAGGATGCCTTGTGCAACGATTCAAGTACTCATTCATTCAGTTGGCTTTGAATTACCATTATGTACAAGAAGTGTTCAGGAAACAGCTTCACACAGAGAAAAAAGGCATGATTTGAGATGGAGCTCGCTGTGGCATCTGCCTCATTCAAAGCACAGCAGATTACAGGGCTTTCCATATGAAAACATGAACTACTTTCAACCTGTGCACGCCCACGCACGCATCCACAAGAAAGCACTGTCAGAGGCACAAACGTACGTTCATTATCATCAGCCTGCCTTTGTTTCAGACCAGCAGAGTGTGAGCAGGCCCGTCATGGTGGCAGAGAGCGAACATGGAGGAGAGACACACAGCTGGGTGCAGCCTTCCCGTCAGGTTAGTGAACGTAGCTCGTTTAGGTCTGCTGACTGGCAAAGAGTGGGTTTCCTGGGATAGGCTGGTTAATTAGTTCATTAGCTTAAGCAGCTTCCTAATGAGATGCCTACACTGCTTCATCCTTGATCAGCAGAGGGAAGCTGGAGGAGCACAGGTGGATACACACCACCCCCACCCACACCTACCTTGTAAATATTCATGTCCAATTCTGACTAACACATAAACATAACTTCAGCTTAATGTTCTGGGCTGGGGAATATGTGCTGATGCAGCTTTACACATACATTCTGCATCAAGGTGAAGGATTTCAGCTTTCAATTAATAAGCCAGGTGTTCCACCGCGTTCACACTGAAACTGTGATGAAGTGTTCAAGTACTTCATCAAAAATAACCTGGAACTATGAGATGTTAAAGTAAATGAACAGGAATATTTCTCCTCTTCTGTCTGACACAAAGAATCAACCACAGATTCTTTACCAAATATGCATCATGCATATTTTGTTTTTAAATATTAAGACCACTTCTTTAATTCTGTATATCGTCTTGACATCAATACCAGTGTTTAATTTAGTTATTATATTGCTAAGATCATTTGAATGCACCAAGACACACTGACACAGGTCTTCCACCAGATCCGTCTCCGATCCGCTGCGGTCCGACTCCGTGCTCTCTCGAATCAAGGATTCTCCTCCTCCTCCTCTCCTCAGCCATGTTGTCTTTCTGGTCCTCTGAAAACCTCTGACCTGTTGACTCCAGGTCTGGCTCCGCTCATCATGACTTTGGTTTGTTGTTGTAGTTAAGTGAAATACGATCTGGTGATAACACAGAGTGTTTTATTCTGAAAATTAACCGGATGTTTTCATTTTGTCTTGGTGAAACCTGACTTCCTGTCCCGCTCCATCTGCTCTGATGAGATTGATGCGTCGTGCTCCGGCATCCGGCAGAAATAGAAGTCTTGTGTATCTGATCCGGAGGACTCCAACCTGCCGGATCAGAGACGCAGCCGGAACGCAACAGAGTGGATCCAGTGGAAGTTAACACATTGACAGGAATAGAAACCTATCAGATCTGGTGCAGTGACGGATCAGAGACGGACCAGAGATGGATCTGGTGGAATTTGGCCATAAGCCTCATTCTTTGTATGTGACGACCCATACTTTGCAATAAACCCACATTCATATTATTTGCACACACGTGCATCCTCCTGAGTGTGAAAATAAAAAGAACCAAAGAGTGGACCCATTGCACTGGAAAGTCTCTCTCTTTGAGTGTGTGGGTGTGTGGGAGTGTGTTTCTCTGTGTGTTAGGGGCTAATGACTCTAAAGTTTGGCCAGTTTGCAGAGGAACCCAGGTGGAGAGAAAGAGGGGGGTCATGGCTCGGAGAGTGACCAAGCCAAGAGGTGGCCTGGCTGAGGAAAGGAGGGAGAGGCAGGAATGGATTTGAGGCTGTGGAGCAGAGAGGAGGTGGAGCAGCAGAGGAGAGCAGGTGTAGCCCGGCTCTCACACTGCTCCCGGCATCTGTTATTTGGGCCACTGAGCTACTCCGGCCAGCCTGTGTTTGGCATGTGTGTGGGTGTGTGTGTGTTTGTGCATGTATGAGTGGAGGAGGCTGAGCTGCATGCATGACTGAACTCTCTCACTTCTCTCTCCCATGGTCCTCTGCTGTCTCATTTTGTTATGTGTGTGTGCATGCAGTAGTGTGTGTGCGCTCATGCCAAGCGTCCTATCGCCTCTGACATTATCATGCTTTCCCCCTCCTGTCAATCACAGGTGCTCCTGCCAACCATGTGGTCCACGCATTCAGTCATGTCCTTGACCTTACTCTCCCTTTAATGCAAATGACTGTTATTACCATTCAAAGTGCCTGTGTATCTTTTTATGTGTATGTTAAGGTACACAAAGAGGTGAACATCTGACATGAGTAATGAAGCGTGCAAACACATTCTCCTGGCCGCAGGTGCTGTGTTAGCCAGGCTTGATGGGTTAATGCAATGGTGATGACAGGGTGGAAATGGGCAGTAGTGAGGGTTAGTGGAGATCCAGGGGCGCAGAGGTTGGGTGAGCCAATGTGCCTAGCAGTGCCTCTAGAGGATCTGGTGTTTCTGGAAGCAAAAGGGATGAGGAGAGCAGCCTGGCGTGGAGAGGCTCGGGCTGGAGTAATGGGCTGAGGACATAGCATGCAACGAGGGAACAACGAGCAACTGATGCAAATATAAGCAGGGAGGCTACTGTGTTGGACGTACTCCGTGCAAAATGCTGTTTCAAGCAGCTTCCAGGCAGCAAGGAGTAATTACTGCTGTGGTGCTGTCCAGGGTCCTGAATCCAAAGGATTCTCTCATATGGATTTCACTGGTTATGAATACTTGTGATGGTCAAAACAAGGGCATGTTGATTCAATGATTAAATGCTATCACCCATGCTAGTCGGCACCAGTATTGCTGGGCAGTTTAACAAAGTATTTATATTTGTATTATTTTGGGCCTTAAATACTGGTCATATGTTGTGTCTCAGCTGTTGCACAGCCACCCGACACTAGCCAGGGCTGTAGCTCCAATTAAAGGCTGCTACCATGCTGCTAAAATGCTGTGCTGCATAGATGTAAACAACCCCTGCAGCTTTCTGTCTTCATGGAGCTGATTTTTCTTAAAAGTCTCCAATATGAGCCAAAAAACAACCTACTCCATAGGAGGAAAATTCAGACATTACAGAGCTCTTATAAACAGTATGTAAGAAAATCAAAATATTGATAGACGCAACAAAATTAGATATGAATATGAATACAATTAAATTAAATTAAATTAAATAGAATAGAATAACATAGAATAGAATAGAATAGAATAGAATAGAATAGAATAGAATAGGGGTGCTGGTGGCCTAGTGGTCTAAGCATCCCATGTATAGAGGCTGTAGCCCTCATCGCAGAGGTCGCCGGTTCGACTCCCGGCCAGTCGACCATTCACTGCATGTCTTCCCCCACTCTCTACTCCCCACATTTCCTGTCTCTCTCCAACTGTACTATCCAATAAAGGCAGAAAAAGCCCCCCCCCCCCATAAAAAAAATAACAAAAGTATATACAGAAGATATGAGATTGGTGGTAGTGATGGGTGGGGAAATGAAGCTTCGCAAACCACTAGTTGTATTGTTTGACTCCTCTAGATGGCGCTCTTGGTTTAAAAATGAAGGCTCAACGAATGGCAATACAGTGGCTTTCAACCCTTTGTTGATCAGAGAGCGCCATCTAGAGGAGTCAAAAAATACAACTAGTGGTTCGCGAAGCTTCATTTCCCCATCACTAATTGGTGGTGCTCCTTACCAAATAACTAGCATCCATGACAAAAGAGAGTTATGTCAAAAATAAATCTATTATATAGGGGCAGAAGTAGCCCAGTCCAAGTCCCTGTATGGACCAAGTTTGGAAATTGGGCTGGTTAATTTCTTGGGAACCGGCGATCACGAACCCCAACTCTGCTTTCTTACTGATCTTCTGGTTGTGTAAGAAGCTTGATTCTGATTGGTCAAAACCCCTTGACAGCGGTTATTGACTTTCACTAACATGAGCAACACCAGAGACTTACTGCTCATACGTCATGTCAAATCAATCCACAGAGAAGAGTTCAGACACATTTAGTTTCTACTTGTTGACACCATAGACCATAAGGTGAGGGGAAACCGTTAGCTTCCGTTAGCATCATATTGGTAAACAATGTGTCTAAAACGTTAGCTTCTGTTAGCATGCTAAATCAGCCGGCTACAGATGTTTCCATCTTGGATCCTGTCCATCAATATGATGAAGGAGTGGAGCAGGTGAGAGAAACTTTAGGTTAGTGATCTCTACAAAGAAAGTTAAACCATGAGTGGTGGTGATGATAGCAGCAGGGTTCAAAGTTGTGACATTAGTTTCTTTTTAAATGTGTGTGAACCACAGAGCTCAGAGAAGAAGGAGAGCTGAATGAGGACAGTTTTCTGTTCAATCCACCACAACAGGCAGAGAAGAATCCATCACCATGGAACGATCACTGAAAATCTTTACACAAAATCATTTAAATCAATAAAATAATCTTTAGTCAATGTTTTTTGACAACGTGTTTGTATTTTAAGTTAGTAGCAGGGTAATAAGCGGGATAATGTAAGCTTCACGTCAGGGTCTTGACCACCCTGAAGGGATTCTTTTTCCCATAACAACCTGCTAACCATACATCATCTCTTACTTAATAAAGAAATCTCTTCAGGGCGCACTGTATGTCCTCACAGGAGGGAGAAAATGTCATCTTTGTGTGAATCTGGGTGTATGAGTTTCACCAGCTCCAGACGGTTTAATGAATACATTCTCAAAGTTTTCTTGCTTCCTACTTAGACAGCATTTAACAGGTAAAAAAAAGCAGCAGTGGTAAAGACACGGATAGCAGCCTCAAAAGACGAGGATATAATGAGGTCATTTCTATGGGAGACGTGTAGAGAACCTCTCAATTTTCACTAAACTGACTAAGCTCTTATTTTGTCACCACTTTCTCCTTCACACTTAACCAGTCAGTGGCTCAACTTTTCACTGAGTCTCTCCAGAACTGTTTGGGGAAATAACGCACGGTAATCTTAGAATAACAAGGAGACTAAGAGATGAATTCAGAGAACAATGTAAGTTTAAATATAAATAAACCTCTCTTTTTAATTAGAGCTGGATCAGGCTTGGACCAGCTCTTAGTTATGCTGCTATAGGCTTAGACTGACACACTGGGATCCTATCTCACCCCTTCCCTCCCAACCCCCTCATCACTCACTTTAACTCTCCCTGTCCCATTAAAGTTACTAACCATAGACCTTTCTGGAGTCCCTGAGCTCCCTTGTCTCGTAGGTTCCTCTGAGCTGCCGTAGACGTCCTCCTGCTGTGGACGTTCCAGACTCCAGCTGATACAGACGTGCTGGACTCCAGCGGCAACAGCTACTACTACTCGTCTCATCACTATCACCGCTCCCTCTCTCTCTTATTCTCCTCTATCCCTCTTTCCAGACCCAACTCGGTCTCAGCAGATGTCTGTCTAACATGAGTCTGGTTCTGCTCGAGGTTTCTGCCTGTTAAAGGAAGTTTGTCCTCTCCGCTGTAACTAGCTAAATACTGCGAGGTGCAATGCTCATGGTGGATTAAGGTGGGGTCAGACTGAGTCTTATCCTGTCTTGGTGTTGGGTCTCTGCTCATAATTTGACATAGAGTGGTCTAGACCTGCTCTGTTTGTAAAAGAGTCTTCAGATAACGTTTGTTGTGATTTGGCGCTATACAAATAAAGATTGATTGATTGATTGATTGATTGATTGATTGATTGATTGATTGATTGATTGATTGATTGATTGATTGATTGATTGATTGATTGATTGATTGATTGATTGATGGTCACTGGATTACTTCAAAAATATCTAAGATAATACTTTATTGATCCCGGGGGGACATTTGGTTGTTGCAGCGACACAGACAAAGTAGAAAGAGTAGTACAGAATAATGGAGCACTAATAGAGAAAACTAAATGTAAATAAAGTAAAAAGTGAAAAAAAAGATAGCTAAAGTAAAAGTAGAATTTAAAGTATATACAAATGTTACACACAGTGTAAATGGTTATTATTATACACGCAGTAAGGACTTGTTATACTGCCCCCCCATGTTAGATTGTCCTCATACACGCTTTTGTTTCATCCCGACTGGACTATTGTAACTCACTTTTCACCTGCCTCAGTAAATCGTCCCTCCATCGTCTTCAATTAGTCCAGAACGCTGCTGCAAGGCTGTTGACCAAGTCCAGCCGGACAACCCACATCACTCCGATTCTATCCTCCCTACATTGGCTTCCAGTTAAATTTAGGATTCACTTTAAAGTCCTCGTTTTCGTGTATAGAGCTCTGCATGGTCAGGCTCCTGAATACATCGTCGACCTGCTCCACCCCTACCTTACCAGTAGGTCACTCAGGTCTTCTGACCAGGGCTTGCTGGTTGTCCCTCGAGCGCGCTTAAGAACAAAAGGTGACCGTGCTTTTGAAGTTGTGGCACCGACATTGTGGAACGCTCTTCCTGTAAATGTCCGTTCTGCTATATCTGTTGTCGCCTTTAAAAAACTTGTGAAGACACATTTATTTAAACAGGCCTTCGACTCACTGTGTTCAGACTAATGTTCTATTTATGCTATTGTCTGTTTCTTTTAATGTGTTGGATATTTTCCTGTGAAGCACTTTGTGATTTTATTCTGTGAAAGGTGCTATACTAAATAAATTTACTTACTTACTTACTTACTCAACATTAACAACCTTTAAATCCCGCCTTAAAACATATTTTCACTCGTTGTCTTTTAACCCAGCATGAGAGCTGTGTTATCTCTGTCTCTCTCTGTTCTTTTATTGGATTTTTATTTGCTCTTACAGTGTTTTTATTTAATGTTTTATTATTTCTTTTTTGTGTGTTTTTAACCTATTTTTTAAAGTGTTTTTTATTATCATTCTTTTTTTATTCTATTTTCTTTTCTTTGTGTTTTAACTTATTTTACCTCACTGTGCAGCACTTTGCTAAACTTGATTGTTTTTTAAAATGTGCTCTATAAATAAAGTGGATTGAATTGGATTAGATATATGCAGGTCTAATGACGTAAGATAAGAGGGATAAGATAAACCGGAAGTGGATTTGTCTTTTATGTTTAATTTTCTGGAGCGCCGTACGAGGAGAGAAAAGTTTGGATGATTTTAGGGTCCCATGACGGACCGGGGCCCTAAGAATAATTAGAACAATAATATTTCTGTATTGAATTCTTAAGCCAACATCATTAGAGAAAACTTTCATCCCATAACATCAATTAAAATAAAAGTTGCTTTATTTGATTTGATTTTTAACACAAAGTGGTTCGATCCTGCTCTGAAACCTGATGCAAGCACTTCGACCTGACAGTGAGTGAGGAGTGAAGAGTGCACAGTGCAGCATCAGGTCAAGACTAATCTATGCAGCCACTGAGTATGCATATTGATTATACTGATACATTACATTTCTCTGTTGCATCATTTTAAGGACGATCATGCTAATTCATTTTAATTAAAGAGGTTAATTTGTGTTAGTTAGTTGTATTTACTTTGAGTTAAAAAAAGAGTGTTAGGATAATTTTCTAATTACATTTAAATCATGAAAATAACCTTTAAGCGGCCTTCAGCACATTTCGCATCCATAATCAAATGGTATATTCAATTGCATGCAGAAAATTGCATCCACGTTTACTCTGTGTAATATTTATAGGGTTGGCATTGGTGAAGGTATTATATTGGTGGGCAACAATGTGATCTTTTTCATGGGGCCCAGATCTCTAGTTGTATCTGGATATTTTTTAATCCTGCAGAGGGTCAAACACTTCAGTACGGGAGAACACAGAGAGAACCAAACACTCACACACAGACAGACACTGCAGTGCTATTTTAAATACGCAGCACTGGAGCATCCTGTTACCATATGTTGTTTATTATGTTTGTGTGAAGGCTGCGTGCAAACGGAGCTCAAAGGCTGTGCTAGTTTTATTCTGCACAGACACAAAAACATGGCATCACGTCACGGCAGATTCAGCACAAACGCTGACTGTTTGTCTTTGCTGCACATACATTTACCCTCACTAACGGCCCGTCTTCATGGGTGTCGAACTTACTGTAAAGATGCATGGGAAGCTATTTTTTTTAGCTCCCCAAACAACTGTGCCATCCCCCAGGGAGAAGTGAGTCTCCCAGTTAGCCCCGCAACCCCGCGCGATGATTCAAACGGCTGTCATCCCTCAGTAATGATGATCCATCCCCGGCTATTACCAGCCCATGGTTCCTCACTTACAAAGCTGATTGTTTGACATGTGAAACATACATCAGCATAATCTGCCCCATAACTCAGTTTTAAGAGAGTGCACACAGCAAATCATACGTGGAAGTGAAGATTAAATGAAAGAGAGGACGAGCATGAGGGAGTCAAAATACGAAGAAGGACGAGGAGAGAAAGACAAAGACAGCTAGGTCAAAGTAAAAGAGATATATCCTGTGTCTAAAACAAACTCTGAAGATATAAAATATGTACCAACTTTAGACACCCCAGACAAACGGTCTGAGATGTGCTT